>NC_086447.1:582496739-582761739 GCF_028390025.1 Pseudophryne corroboree | reverse complement strand
CCCCCCCAATTAACAGAAAGTACAGCAATACGGGCAGTATGTACCGTACCTCACCCAGCCAGCATTATTTATAGACTTCGGATTCCTGGCTGCTGCAGAGTTAGTGGGACAGAGACGGAGGGCCAGAGACGGTCACTGCCTCACTGGTTCAGCCTCCACTTCACAGCTACCCCGCCGCGGCGCGCCTCACCCAGCTCAGTCACACAGACAGCTTCAAGTTCACACAAGAAGTGCCTGACTGAGAGGAGCGGCGCACTTCCGCTGTGGCTCTCCATACTTGCGGGCAGCGGCTGAGCGGCAGCCACATTATAGATAGTGCCTGCCTCTCTCCTCCATATAAAAAAATAAATAAATTGTTCAGCAGCACTGAGTGATTGGCGGCCATGGGGGGGTTTCTAGGTACTCAGAACCCCCCCCCCCCCCCCCTGCGTGCACGTGTGGATATTATGGTAATGGGACCCAGGTCTAAGCACAGAATGCATTTATGTTTCATATACACCTTATACACACAGCCTGAAGGTCATTTTAGCCAATATTTTTAATAACTTTGTGTATTAAACAAAGTGTGTGTACATTGAGCCATCAGAAAACAAAGATTTCATTATTTCACTCTCCCTCAAAAAATTCCGTATTTCGGAATATTTGGATATGGGATACTCAACCTGTATGTACAATTTTATTAGTATTTAGCAGGGTTTAAGCAGGAACATGTTAACTACTTGTTTGCAGTATGGAACATGTAAGTTTGTTCAGAAATTGCTGTTAGCATTTCCCTGTACATACTGTATGTGCTTAGAATTCTGCGGTAATTGCTCTGTGTTCAATAACGTGAGCGGTTTGTGGTGAATGTTCCATCAGTTATGTTATATTACAAAGTGCACGTGAATGACTCGTTTTGCTGCTATGCCGTTTGTCTTAAATTTGTACCTGTGAGAACAGTGACCTCACTGTGAATCATTCCCAAGCTTTATGATCTGTACATAAGACAAAAGTTTTGCCACTTCGAGCCTATGCCCAGGCAATATATGTTACATATTATACTATTAGATCTGTAATTTCCCTAAATGCAACTCCCCCTCCCTGAACTACAGGGATTGATGACACAGATGATTAACCAGCTTGCTGTGAAGGTTTGTAGGACCATCTGTCTGTCCATCATGGTCCATCCAGAACATGCTTGATTTACCTTGTGTTGTACATACTAACCTACAGGGCCGTAACAAGGTGTGTGCGGCGTGCATTGTCGGACTGGGGAATGAAGGGCCCACCGGGGGAATGCTGTTGTAGGGTCCCATGCTTAAGGGTGTGGCCAGCCACCACAGAGGTTTGGCTAACCATTACAGAGTACATGTTCTGTGCCCCTTGGTAAATATATAATAAACCATGTTCTTATGAAGTATAATGCAACATATGTATAATGCATAATTCTTGTGCACTAGGATAGAGACTGGAACCTGATCTCTAGAGGAAGAGGAGGGCCCACAGGTAGTGGGGCCTACCGGTGGTTTCCCCTGTTACCCTGTGGGCCAGTCCGACTCTGGCGGCGTGTCACCACACTTATCGCTGCAGGAACAGTGGTGGGGGGGTGGGAAGGGGTGGAACGATGTTGGCAGCACTTGTCAATTATCTGTTTTAATTACTTTCACTTACCTTTTTTGAAGCCCATAATCTCCTGACCGCAACTGTCTGCATCCTCCACCCTTTCTGTCCCTAATACTTATAGAACATTCAGGAACTGAACTTGGGAGCTCTTTGTCACACTGTCCTTATTAAATTTGGAGATGCTGCCATACCCAGGATTCGTACCCACTGTATGTGGCATTGCAGTCACACTATTCATTGAGCTATCTGCCCTTAGACAGAAAGCTAGAGGATTAAATGTTAAATTTTCAAGTACTTAAGTTATCGATGAGTTGGATGTAACTGTCAACATTTTAGAAAGTAATTAACAGCTTAGCAGCTCTTCCAACACACCCATGAGGTGGCTGCCTAATGTCGTGTTTTTTTTTTTTTGGGGTGTCGCCAGTAGCCTTAATCCCCAGCTTTTCTTTTCTGTTTTATATTGGGTTATATTTTCTCTAACGTCCTAGTGGATGCTGGGGACTCCGTAAGGACCATGGGGAATAGATGGGCTCCGCAGGGGACAGGGCACTTTAAGAAAGAAATTGGATACTGGTGTGTTCTGGCTCCTCCCTCTATGTCCCTCCTCCAGACCTCAGTTTTGAATCTGTGCCCGGACGAGCTGGGTGCTACTTAGTGAGCTCTCCTGAGCTTGCTAAAAAGAAAGTATTTTGTTAGGTTTTTTTTATTTTCAGAGAGATCTGCTGGCAACAGACTCTCTGCTACGTGGGACTGAGGGGAGAGAAGCAGCCCTACTCACTGAAGATAGGTCCTGCTTCTTAGGCTACTGGACACCATTAGCTCCAGAGGGATCGTACACAGGATCGCACCCTTTGTTGTCCGATCCCGGAGCCGCGCCGCCGTCCCCCTCGCAGAGCCGGAAGACAGAAGCCGGTGACAGAAGCAAGAAGACTTCGAAATCGGCGGCAGAAGACTCCAGTCTTCATATGAGGTAGCGCACAGCACTGTAGCTGTGCGCCATTGCTCCCACACTAAACCCACATACTCCGGTCACTGTAGGGTGCAGGGCGCAGAGGGGGGCGCCCTGGGCAGCAATTAGAGACCTCTTGGCAAAAGTGGGCATATATACAGTTGGGCACTGTATATATGCATGGGCCCCCGCCATATTTTTACACAGAAATTTTTACACTCAATTCCTGCCAAAAGTGGTTTCATCCTTTCATATGAACTATTGTGGTGCCTGTGGCTACGCGTGACTTGGAGGATCCCGAGTCCCTTGATGTGGTCAGGGCTTTGAAAATTTACGTGGCCAGTTCGGCTACAGTCAGAAAAACAGAAGCACTGTTTGTCATGTATGCAACCAACAAGATTGGTGCCCCTGCTTCCAAGTAGACTATTGCTCGCTGGGTCTGTAACACGATTCAGCAGGCGAATTCTACGGCGGGATTGCCGTTACCCAAATCGGTCAAGGCCCATTCCACTAGGAAGGTGGGCTCTTCTTGGGCGGCTGCCAGAGGGGTCTCGGCGCTACAGGTGTGCCGAGCTGCTACTTGGTCGGGTTCAAACTCCTTTGGAAAGTTCTATAACTTTTGATACCCTGGCTGAGGAGGACCTCCTGTTTGCTCAATCGGTGCTGCAGAGTCATCCACACTCTCCCGCCCGTTTGGGAGCTTTGGTATAATCCCCATGGTCCTTACGGAGTCCCCAGCATCCTCTAGGACGTAAGAGAAAATAAGATTTTAAACCTACCGGTAAATCTTTTTCTCGTAGTCTGTAGAGGATGCTGGGCGCCCGTCCCAAGTGCGGACTACTTCTGCAAGACTTGTATATAGTTATTGCTTAAATAAGGGTTATGTTATAGTCTCATCGGTCTTGGACTGATGCTATGTCGTTTTCATACTGTTAACTAGATAGTATATCACAAGTTATATGGTGTGATTGGTGTGGCTGGTATGAATCTTGCCCTTGGATTAACAAAAATCCTTTCCTCGTACTGTCCGTCTCCTCTGGGCACAGTTTCTCTAACTGAGGTCTGGAGGAGGGGCATCGAGGGAGGAGCCAGTGCACACCAGATCTAAAGTCTTTCTTAAAGTGCCTATGTCTCCTGCGGAGCCCGTCTATCCCCATGGTCCTTACGGAGTCCCCAGCATCCTCTACGGACTACGAGAAAAAGATTTACCGGTAGGTTTAAAATCGTATTTTTCCGCTAGGATCCGGCGTTCAACCGCCATGCTGTCAAACGCAGCCGCGGTAAGTCTGGGAACAGACAGGGCCCCTGTTGCAGCAGGTCCTGCCTTAGAGGAAGAGGCCACGGATCTTCTGTGAGCAACTCTTGCAGATCCGGATACCAAGGCCTTCGTGGCCAATCTGGAACAATGAGGATTGTTCTCACTCTTCTTTGCCTTATTATACTCAACACCTTGGGTATGAGAGGCAAAGGAGGGAACACATAGACCGATCTGAACACCCATGGTGTCACCAGAGCGTCTACAGCTACCGCCTGAGGGTTTCTTGACCTGGCGCAATATCGCTTTAGCTTTTTGTTGAGACGGGACGCCATCATGTTTATCTGAGGCAGTCCCCACCGACCCGTGATTTGTGCGAAGACTTCGTGATGAAATCCCCACTCTCCCGGATGCAGGTCGTGTCTGCTGAGGAAGTCCGCTTCCCAGTTGTCCACCCCCGGGATGAACACTGCCGACAGTGCGCTTACATGATTCTCCGCTCAGCGAAGAATCCTGGTTGCTTCTGCCATGGCCACTCTGCTCCTTGTGCCGCCTTGGCGGTTTACATGAGCCACTGCTGTGACATTGTCCGACTGAATCAGAACCGGTTTGTCCCGAAGTAATGCCTCTGCTTGATGTAGGCCGTTGTATATGGCCCTCAACTCCAGGACGTTGATGTGGAGACAAGTCTCTAGAGTTGACCAGAGACCTTGGAAATTTCTTCCCAGTGTGACTGCTCCCCAACCTCGGAGGCTTGCGTCCATGGTCACCAGGATCCAGTCCTGAATGCCGAACCTGCGGCCCTCCAGGAGGTGAGCACTGTGCAGCCACCACAGGAGAGATATCCTGGCTCTGGGAGACAGGGTGATCCTTTGATGCATTTGTAAATGAGACCCGGACCATTTGTCCAGTAGGTCCCATTGAAAAGTCCTCGCATGGAACCTGCCGAAGGGGATGGCCTTGTACGATGCCACCATCTTCCCCAGGACACGTGTGCAGTGAAGCACTGAAACCTTTTTTGGCTTTAATAGGTTCCTGACCAGAGCTATGAGCTCCTGAGCCTTTTTCATCGGAAGAAAAACCTTTTTCTGTTCTGTGTCCAGAATCAGGCCCAAAAAGGTCAGACGCGTTGTAGGAACCAGCTGGGACTTCGGAATATTGAGAATCCAGCCGTGCTGTTGCAACGTCCTCACAGACAGCGACACGCTGTCCAGTAACTTTTCTCGAGATCTCGCCTTTATGAGGAGATCGTCCAAGTATGGGATAATTGTGACACCCTGCTTGCGCAGGAGCACCATCATTTCCGCCATTACCTTGGTGAAAATTCTCGGGGCCGTGGAAAGCCCAAACGGCAACGTCTGAAATTGGTAATGACAGTCCTGTACCGCAAATCTCAGGAACGCCTGGTGAGGAAGAAAAATCGGAACATGAAGGTAAGCATCCTTTATGTCCAGGGAAACCATCCAATCCCCCCCCCTCCAGGGGCGATGACCGCTCTGAGCGATTCCATCTTGACCTTGAACTTTTTCAAGTACAGCTTCAGGGATTTCAGATTCAAAATGGGTTTTGACCAAACCGTCCGGTTTCGGAACCACAAACAGGGTTGAGTAATACCCCTTTCCTTGCTGGAGAAGAGGAACCTTGACTATCACCTGTTGCAGATACAATTTTTGAATTGCAGTTAACACTAACTCCCTTTCTGACGGAGAAGCTGGCAGAGCCGATTTGAAAAACCGGCGAGGAGGCATCTCTTCGAATTCCAGCCTGTATCCCTGAGAAACAATCTCTATTGCCAAGGATCCACCTGTGAGTGAACCCAGACGTGGCTGAAAAATCGAAGACGTGCCCCCACTTGAGCTGACCCCCCCCAGGGAAGCCCCAGCGTCATGCGGTGGATTTTGCAGACGTAGGGGAGGACTTCTGCTCCTGGGAACTAGCTGTGTGCAGCTTTTTTCCCTTGCCTTTACCTCTGGCAAGAAAGGACGATCCCCGTACCTTTTTGCTTTTATTTGAACGAAAGGACTGCATTTGGTAATGAGGTGCCTTCTTAGTATGTTGTGGGGGAACATAAGGTAAAAAATTCGATTTACCAGCCGTAGCAGTAGAGACAAGGTCCGAGAGGCCTTCTCCAAACAACTCCTCCCCCTTGTAAGGCAACGACTCCATATGTCGCTTTGAGTCGGCATCCCCCGTCCACTGTCGGGTCCACAAGAGTCGCCTAGCAGAAATAGACATAGCATTTATTCTGAAGCTTAGTAAACAAATGTCTCTTTGAGCATCCCTCATATATAACGCAGCATCCTTGATATGCTCTGGGGTCATTAGAATGGTATCCTTATCTAGGGTCTCAATCTCCGTAGACGAGGAATCTGTCCATGCTGCGACAGCACTACAAACCCAGGCCGATGCCATAGCCGGCCTAACAATAGTACCAGAATGTGTGTAAATGTACTTCATGGTACTTTCCTGCTTACGATCCACAGGATCCTTGAGGGTAGCAGTATCCTGGGAAGGCAGTACCACCTTCTTGGATAAGCGTGTCAACGCCTTGTCTACTTTAGGCGAAGATTCCCATCATATCCTGTCCTTTTGTGGGAAGGGATACTCCATAAGAATCCTTTTGGGAACTTGTAGTCTCCTGTCTGGAGATTCCCAAGCCTTTTCGCACAATTCGCTTGGCTCAAATGAGGACGGAAAGGTGATCTCAGGCTTTTTCTCTTTATACATGTGTACCCTCGTGTCAGGGACAGGGGGTTCCTCAGTAATATGCAAAACCTCTTTAATAGCAATGATCATGTAACGAATACCTTTAGCCACTTTTGGCTGTAATTTTGCATCCTCAGAGTCGACACTGGAATCTGAATCCGTGTCGGTATCTGTGTCAGTGATCTGGGATAGTGTGCGTTTCTGAGACCCCGAAGGTCCCGGTGCCACTGGGACAGGCATGGTCTGACTACCTGACTGATCCCTAGCCCTGACATTCATGCACTCCCCCTCCTCCTTAGGCGTGCCTTCATCGTCAAACATGTCGACACACGCGTACCGACACACTCCACACACACAGGGAAACTCTTTTCTGAAGACAGGTTCCCCTTTAGGCCCTTTGGAGAGATAGAGAGAGAGTATGCCAGCACACACCCCAGCGCTATATGACCCCGGAGAAAAACACAAAATGTTTACCCAGTAGCGCTGCTGTAATGTATAATCGCAAATTATGTGCCCCCCCTCTACTTTAAAACCCTCTTTCACCGTGTGTCAAGCAGGGGAGAGTCCGGGGAGCTTCCTCTCAGCGGTGCTGTGGAGAGAAAATGGCGCTGGTGAGTACTGAGGGAGAAGCCCCGCCCCCTCGGCAGCGGGCTTCTGTCCCGCTCAAACTTTGTAAGACATGGTGGGGGCTCTTTTATATACATGTACAGTGCCCACCTGTACATGTATATAGGTCATTTTGCCATAGGAGAGGTATTCATTGCTGCCCAGGGCGCCCCCCCTGCGCCCTGCACCCTTACAGTGACCGGGGTGTGTGAGGTGTATGGGAGCAATGGCGCACAGCTGCAGTGCTGTGCGTTACCTCAGTGAAGCACCCGAAAGGCTTCTGCCGCCTCAGAGTCTTCTTTCTTCTTTTCTTCCGGCTCTGTGAGGAGAACGACGGTGCGGCTCTGGGATGAACGCCCAGGACGAACCTGTGTTCCACTCCCTCTGGAGCTAATGGTGTCCAGTAGCCGAGAAGCAGAGCCTATCATTTAAGTAGTTCTGCTCCTCTCTCCTCAGTCCCTCGATGCAGGGAGTCTGTTGCCAGCAGTGCTCCCTGAAAATAAGAAAAAACCTAACAAATATGCTTTCTTAGCAGGAAACTCAGGAGAGCTCCCTGCAGTGCACCCATCTCTTCTGGGCACAGTCTAAAAACTGAGGTCTGGAGGAGGGGCATAGAGGGAGGAGCCAGTGCACACCCAGAGTCTAAAGTCTTTCTTAAAGTGGCCATGTCTCCTGCGGAGCCCGTCTATTCCCCATGGTCCTTACGGAGTCCCAGCATCCTCTAGGACGTTAGAGAAATAAAGGGACACACAGTAGTGAAGTACGATTACATTCAATTTAATGAACAACAGAAATGAACATACTTTGATTTAATAACAACTCGCATATCATAGATTGCCTGGCTGGAATCCTCTGCATTTGGGTACCCCACTCACTGCTTATAACCTGTATTCACCTGGTCATCTGTCCGATAACTGCACCATTCAGGGCAGTACGTTCCATGCCTTCACACCTTGTAACATCAGTCCTTATGGCGTCATTAATTTCCCTTCCCTCAGGACCACATATTGCAGGTAAACATGGTTATTTGTAATATATGGTGCTGGGGAAAGAACAAGTCTCCTGTACAGTGATCTTAACCTTGTATTAGTATTGTATCCAGACTTAAGTCCCATCAATAATGTGGTTAAATTGAACTGTTTGAATCAGCTGGTAAATAAATTATCTATCTATCTATCTATCTAATATAAGATTTGGTATGATATACCGATGGGCGGGATGCCGGTGGCCAGAATACAGACGGCCCCCAAAAAGTACTCTAACCTTCCCCGGTGGTGCCTATCCCTAACCCTCCATTCCCCGCTGCCTAAACCTAACCCTCCCCGCTTGGTGCCTAACCCCTCCTCCCCGGTACCTAACCACCCCCTTCCCGTCCCTGCACCCTAACCCTAACCCCCCTACTAATTCCTAAACTTAACCACCCACTAAATAGGCCTTCAGGATTCCTGGCGTTGGTAATTTGGCGTTGGGATCCTGAACTCTGTTAGGATTTTTATGTCTGTATTATATCTATCTATGTCTATATATATATATATATATATATATATATATATATATATATATATATATATATATATATTCTCTGACGTCCTAGTGGATGCTGGGAACTCCGTAAGGACTGTTAAAGCTGAATATTTATCTTATATAATACCCTTTATGAGGTCTAAGAATACTGTACGCTATCTACGTATGAAGTACCGTAAGGGTACGCACGTTGCGTAACAATCGCTTAGCCGTAGTCGAGACGCTCAAGCATCACGTTCGCTCACGGCCAAGAGATCACAGGCAGGCACGTTATTGGCTGCCGACTAACGTAATGATTCGCTATAGCGTAGCGGACGCTCGGGACCACGAGGAGATCACCAGCGGCGCTGACGCTCACAATGTTAAACCTTTAAATCTAAACCATAAACAGTATAATATGCTGTAAAACCTTTTGTGTAGAAATAGGGTGTAGATGCAACCTAGTGTAACCTTATTAACTTAAAAGCTGTTTGAGCGTTACCGACGCTCTGAGAATACTTAGCACTATAAGAAATACACAGATACCGTGCTTAGGGTCCAACGCCTAATATATATATTATGAATGATATACTTGCAAAAGAATTAACACAATACAAGTCATACACTACAATATAACATAGACTACCTAACCAGATAACTACACAGAAAATACAATACAATACAATTACGTTTTAAGGGAAAATAAGAGAGAAAGAGGAGGAGAGAGAGAGAGAGAAATTGGCCCACAATAACAAGAAGATCAATATGGTTGCGGAGAAACACTTACGCACAAAGGAAACGATCGCATGCGCCTCTGGACATCCAGCTCCCGATTTTCAGCAATGATAACCGTTGAAGAGTGAGAGCTGGATGTGATCGGCTTGTCTATTTATGCCCCACACACAATACAATTCAATGGTCCCTACAATCTCATTGTTCATTGGACACAGGAATTCCTCCTCGCATTATAACAAAAGGTCATAGGTTGATTCATACAGGTGGGCCGTGACTATTTCCAACAGCTCAGGTGGGAGGGAAACTGGGTTTCCCGCCGCATGGATAAGTAAGTGCAAATACAGTAAATGTTCATAAACTTCTTATGTCCATAACTATTCGCACGAGCGATTAATCCGCTTTAAACCAACACCGGAATATTGCTCAGTGATCGCGCTGATCCAAAAAAAAAGTGGGTCCCAGGGACCCCTCACTTTCAAAAATTGGGGTCCTACCGTTCTTTTTCTGGGTCCCATCGGAATAAAGGTTCTTATTAATCTTAATCTTGTTTGGACATTACAAAAGTTTTGCAAGGTGGGGGGATGGGGTGACAGTGCTGCTGGGCTGTGTAGCATGCAGGACACCCTGCACCAGAGCTGTAAGTAGACATTTTGGTGCCCTAGGCATGAAGTGAATTGGTGTTCCACCTGCGAGATAGGAAAGGGTAGGCAGTGCGCGCCGAAGGCGCGCTGCAAAATTTAAGGGGCGTGGCTTCATGCGGAAGGGGCGTGACTACATAATAGTGCCAATTCACATTACACCACACAGAAGTGCCGCTTATACACATTGCACCAGGTAGAGCACGTTATACACAATGCGTCCGGTAGTGCATGTTATATACATTGCACCAGGTAAAGCAAATATAAACACTGCACAAGGTAGAGCACGTTATACACAATGCGCCAGGTAGAGCACGTTATACACATTGCGCCAGGTAGAACACTTAGACACACTGCACCAGGTAAAGCACATATAAAACATTGCACCAGGTAGAGCACGTTATACACATTGCGCCGGGCAGAGCACGTTATACACATTGCGCCGGGCAGAGCACGTTACACACAATGTGCCGGGCAGAGCACGTTATACACATTGCGCCGGGTAGAGCACGTTATACACATTGCGCCGGGCAGAGCACGTTACACACAATGCGCCGGGCAGAGCACGTTATACACATTGCGCCGGGTAGAGCACGTTATACACATTGCGCCGTGCAGAGCTCGTTACACACAATGCGCCGGGCAGAGCACGTTATACACATTGCGCCGGGTAGAGCACGTTATACACATTGCGCCGTGCAGAGCTCGTTACACACAATGCGCCGGGTAGAGCACGTTATACACATTGCAACAGGTAGAGCACGTTATACACATTGCAGCAGGTAGAGCACATTATATACATTGCGCCGGGCAGAGCACGTTACACACAATGCGCCGGGTAGAGCACGTTATACACATTGCAGCAGGTAGAGCACGTTATACACATTGCAGCGGGTAGAGCACGTTACACACAATGCGCCAGGTAGAGCACGTTATACACATTGCGCCAGGTAGAGCACGTTACACACATTGCACCAGGTGACCACTTAGGGACATTGTAGCCACCATCTTGGACCCCCAGTTGTCGTCCCCAGACACAGTGATCACGGGTGTCAGTGGAGGGGGTGTCAGATGGGTGTGTGTATAATGGGCAGTGTGAACACGTTGTGGGGAGTGTGTATGATTGGCACTGTGTGTGTATGATTGGCACTGTGTGTGTATAATGGGCAATGTGTGGGTATTGGGGGTGTGTATGATGGGCACTGTGTGGTTGGTGGGGTGCATGTGATGGCACTGTGTGGCTATGGAGGGTGTATGGAGGGTGTGGGTATATGGGGGTGGGGCTGGCCAATGTGTGCATTTGTGTTGGTGTATGCTGGGCACTGCCCCCACCCCCAGTGTTTGAATCGTTAGCTGCTGCCATCCCAATTACCCATATGTTTATTACTAACATGAATCCTCCATGCCAGGTGCTGCTTGAAATTCTTCTCTTCAGATCCTTACTGCTGTGGGCGGGATGTAGTAACCTCTTCTACAGCATTAACAGGCTTTCTCTGCGGCCACCCGTCTCCTCCCCGTCCCAGCCCTGCTATTCGCTTTTACCCCCCACCGCCGCGGGCACTCAGGACTCAGCGTTGTAAGTGCCGCGCTGAGCCTTTGAATCCACCGGCGCATGACCCCGCATCCTGAGTGGCCGCGGCGGTGAGGGGGGAGAAGTGAATAGCAGCGGTGGGACGGGGAGGAGACGGGAGGCTGCAGAGAGAGCCTGTTAACGCTGCAATTCGGGCCGCCTTTTGAGTACGGGTGACGGCGCTGCATACAGGAGTAAAAGGCACCAACAGCTCCTCCTCCCCGTCTACTAGCCCTCCCGGAAGCCCGGCTATTGGAGGGGTTTGAGAGGGAGAGCTCTGTGTATACATGTGATTGGCCG
This sequence comes from Pseudophryne corroboree, assembly GCF_028390025.1. Lineage (NCBI taxonomy): Eukaryota > Metazoa > Chordata > Amphibia > Anura > Myobatrachidae > Pseudophryne > Pseudophryne corroboree. The sequence goes on along the minus strand of NC_086447.1, from coordinate 582,749,875 downwards.
CTGGACCTGGCACCACAGGATTGGCCGCTGGACCTGGCACCACAGGATTGGCCGCTGGACCCAGAGACATCAATGAAGCCACAAGATTGGCAGCGGGACCCGCGGAGAGATCAAAGGAGCTACAGGACGGCCTACAACGGAGCGCGTCCCCAGGGACGCACTCATTTTGTAAAAGAGAGTCCCCGATCCTCATTATGGGGTAAAATACGCGCTATAGCGCGTTTTTGCGATCACTGATTGCTAATTAAATACTCTTCCGATGGGTACTAAACACCACTGTATTACTCCTGTCTGACCCTTCGTATCAAACAAAGAGGGATTTCTCTGTTCAGGAACATTCTATATTAACCAAACTTTCAGAATCTATCAAAGGGACCATGATCTACAAAATACATTATATAGTGAAAATATGCAACGATTGAGTCGCACGCTACGATCACATAAACTCTACCGTAAATACGCATACCGTGCGCCTGCGGGTGCCCGCGACTGTGAGTATGCGCACGTACGGGAGAGCGTACGCATGCGCAGCACGGACCTGTGTGAGGTGCAAATATGGTAGTGTGCATAGAGATATTTTTCTGACTTTGACAGTCCACCCTTTGGCAGTCAACAATAACTGCCACCTTCTAAAACATTTCAAAAAGGGAAAAATATATGTCAGGGGTTAATACATTTACATGGTTGGGTAGGGGAGGAGAGGAGAAGGTAGGAAAAGGGGTATGACCTAGTGAGATAGCAGAAGCATGTGTATATGAATCCGTGCTTGGGGGTCATGTATCATCGTGCCGTACGTGTTTTAAATCAAGCTTCGAGGTATTGCGAAGTATACATTTGAATTCCTTCTTATCCCGTGGTACGGGTCTGTGGATGGGCTGTCAAACTTTACCGAGCTCTTTTCGGCTTTGGTTGTAACAAAATGGGGGAGCACATTTTAGTTGATGATACATGAATGGGGGAGATATGTGATTGCTGATATCTGTGCCTGTATTCCCTATCGACTATGTGTGTCATTACCTGAGGGTTGTAGGAAATGAAGAAAAGACATAATTACGGTAAATGCGGTGGTATTCTATGTCAGGTATTTGTACATTCGTCGATTGAGGTCTTGTTTGGTGTCTGTTGAATGCAGTCTTCTTTGTGCTTTTGCCCATAAGGTGCGAGCAAAAGCTGTCAATGTCCATAGATTTACAAAAGTGTTGGGCTAGCGTAATTTTTAAATTTCTAGGGAAACTGGGGACCATGGCATAGTTCATCAAAAATCTGTGTATCAGGTTGTCAAAACTTCTTCTTTAATCCATCTGTTGTCTATATATCGGCTCATCAAATTCCTCGTCCAAGTGGGTCTTTTTACCTTGGAGGAAACGGAAAAACAGGTGAAAGAAACGGACCGTAGAAATCGCATTTTCATCACATCATTGTTTCTACCGTTGGGTCATAAATCAAGTCCATTGGAATTACAGTTTCCTCACTCCTCAGACTCATTACCCTAGTACGACGATTGCACTTCATTAAAGCCTGACCGCATCTAAATATCAAACCAATCGTTATGATAACACCTAAGATACATAGGAGAAACTTCCCAACATCCATTATGACTCCTTGAGCCCAGTCTCCTAAACCAGAGAACCAATTTCGTGGGTTCAACCATGACACCCAACCAGTCAGCTCCTTACCTACAGCAGCAAGAGTGAGATTGTGTCTCCTGCGAAATTCCCACTTCAGTTGGAGAATATCGTCCATCTTTTGGTCTATGACCTCGACCGGGTCCTCGGTGCTATTTGTAATATATGTGCAACACTTCACGCCGTATTGTGTTGCCAGTGTGACACAATATCCGCCTGTCACTGCTGTGAGGTAATTAAGAACCATTCTATGCTGTACCAGTTCTGTTTTATAAGCTTGAAGTTCTCTTCCAGTATACCTAAACGTGTCATCATACATTTCAGTGATATTATCTAACAAATTTGCAAGTGCAGATATGTATTTATAATTCAACACTTCTCTGGCGGTGCGAGTGATGTCTAACGCGATTAGAAACTGAATCCCGGTGGATTCATGGATCATGTCAGAGGCCGGATGCTCTGTTCTTTCTATCAGGTGCCGTTTAACTACGTGCTCGTAATGGGTGTGAGTATAAGGAGTTTGGGCAACACGGTGTATGTCTTTCATTTTATCATGTGATACTGTCATTACTTCAGGCAGTACTTTTCCAATATAACACAATCCTTCAGAGTTTGGGGCTAGCCACTTATACGCCTTTCTCCCGCATATGAAATATGCATCATCGGGGAGAACATATGGGACGGAGTAGGACATAACCATATTACACACCTTCCATGTGAAATCTCCTAACCCTAATTCTTCCATCTGCTTAGTACACGTATCAGGTTGTACGATATGTGCACAGTATCCTGGTGATACCTCTCCAACTCTCGTAATCCTATTTCCTAAGGTATACCTATACCGGAAAGATTTTCCTCTACTGGCTATGTGGCGTATAAGCTCTGTATCTGTAGGCATTCTATCTGCTCTATGCGAAAAGGTCATGGTTTGATTACTCCATGACACTTCCCAATTTCCCGGCTTTCGGGGATTGGAGATGTTAAAACATAATAGGGACCTATCCACATGGTATTGGTGGAGCTTCAAACTAGGAGGGCTGGAGATATTAAACCTCCTGTCCACCGGTCTCCCACCACTTAACTCAAGTACCTCCCCTAACGTTAAAGGAAATGGTACTAGCCCTGATTTGCTATGACCTTGAGGTACTTGAGAGCATACCCAACAATCTGTTTTATTTAACACACTACCCACTAAGGAGTGATAGTCACTCAATGGATGCCGGTCCATATGGATATTAAAACTGGATTGGCATTTCTTTATGCACCCATCCTCAATGACATTGTTACAGAGCCGACAGATACAGTTTTCTTCAGCTAACAATCCTTCACAATTCCTTCTATGGTCAATGCTATCGGATCGTTTTCTGATACTCGCCTTTACTTGTTGGTTAAGTTGTTCTTGGAAAACTACGCCTCCATCTCTGTCATCAGAACCCATTCCAGAACCTCTCTCGACCTCCATGGTACTCTCGCCGGAACAGACTGCTCTGGTCAACATCATGGTCAACAGGAAAATCCGGATCACAGTCTCTTGGGGCAAGTCCATCTTGTAGGAGGAAACGGAGAAGAATGAGAAGGGGAAAAAAATAATTTGAGGGAGAGGGGATGGGAAGTTGGAGAAAAACAATAAAAGGGAACAGGGGATCGACAACTGCTTTTGGTCTTGTGATTTTCGATGCTCAGGTGCCGCCTCAATCCTCCTGGAACAGACACTCCAGTGATACAACCTCTACCGTCTGTTCCTTATCACGGGACCTCTCTGGATCAGCAACCTTCTTACAGTGGGACGAATGAACCCAAGTCTCTCTCTCAGCAACCTTCAATGCTGTAGTGCTAGTCAATAAGACCTGGTATGGTCCTTCCCATCTGTCAATAAGGCAACCTGAGCGTAGAAAATTCCGTATCATTACATAATCCCCAGGTTCAATGTCATGACAATTACTATCTGGTAAATCAGGAATCACTTACTTCAGATTATCATTTTGATTCCTTAACTGTTTACTCATGTTAATCAAGTATTTTACAGTCACTTCATTGTTACACTTCAAATCATCCTGAGGGTTAATCATAACATGCGGTTGTCGACCAAACAAGATTTCAAAGAGAGACAGATTAAGAGGGGACCTGGGAGTGGTTCTGATGCTGCACAGTACAATGGGTAAAGCTTCTGGCCATGTCAATCCTGTCTCTGTCATCACTTTACTCAGTTTATTTTTAATAGTGCTGTTCACTCTTTCCACTTTCGCACTCGCCTGTGGACGGTATGGAGTGTGCAGCTTGCTATCAATTCCCATCAATTTACACATTCCTTGAAAGACATCACCTGTAAAATGGGTACCCCTATCACTTTCGATAATTCTAGGGATACCATATCTACATACAAATTCCTGCACAATTTTCTTAGCAGTAAACATAGCGGTATTTGTGGCCGCCGGAAATGCTTCGACTCAATTTGAGAAAACATCTATACAAACAAGTACATATTTCAAATTTCGACAAGGGGGTAATTGAATAAAGTCAATCTGTATTACCTGGAAAGGGCCGCCGGCAGGTGGGATATGAGATGGTTCTGTAGGTATTGCCTTTCCGATGTTCTTTCTCAAACAGGTAAGGCATGACATTGCTCTTTTACTCGCATGAGATGAAAATCCTGGGGCACACCAATATGCTCTTACCAACTTGCACATCCCTTCCTTGCCCAGATGAGTCAGCCCGTGAGCTGCCTCAGCTAAACATGGAAGGTATGCTCTGGGGGCCACTGGTTTACCGTGTCCATCCGTCCAGAGTCCTGAGGACTCCTGGCCATATCCTTTTGCCTTCCAGACTGCCTTTTCCTGTGTGGAACACAAATTTTGCATCTCACACAACTTCTGTGTGTTGATGGTATTAAATACCATCAGTTGTGTGGTGTCTGTCTGTCTGGGGGTAGCAGCTGCTAACTTAGCAGCTTCGTCTGCTCGGCTGTTACCAAGTGATACTGGGTCTTGGCTATATGTGTGTGCTTTACATTTGATAACAGCCACTCTGTCGGGTTCCTGTATCGCTGTTAGAAGCCTTTTTATGTGAGCTGCATGCGCTACCGGTGTACCAGCTGCCGTCATGAAATTTCTGAGGCACCATAGGGCTCCGAAATCATGGACTACCCCGAATGCGTATCTAGAGTCGGTGTAGATATAGGCTGATTTGCCCTTAGCCAATTCACATGCTCTGGTTAGGGCGACCAGTTCAGCAACCTGGGCTGAGTGAGGTGGGCCTAGCGGTTCCGCTTCTATGGTGCCTTGGTCATCTACGACTGCGTATCCAGTACACAAGTCTCCCGAGTCTGACTATCTATGACAACTACCGTCCGTGTAGAACGTAAGTTCTACATCTTCCAGTGGGTTGTCACTGATGTCAGGCCTTGCGGTAAAATTTTGGGTCAAATATTCCATACAATCATGTGTGTCTTCCTTTGTATTAAATCCTCCTTCCCCACCACTCTCATCCTCCACCCTTTGTGCCTGTCCAGGCACACCTGGGAGATATGTTGCAGGATTTAATGCACTGCATCTCCTTATGGTGATGTTTACGGGGGCCATTAGTGCCAATTCCCATCTTGTAAACCGCGCTGATGAGACGTGCCTGGTTTGGGCAGAATTCAGCAAGGCTGACACTGCATGTGGTGTATGAATTGTGAGGTTGTGACCTAGCACTACATCTTCGCTTTTCGTTACTAGCAATGCTATCGCAGCAACGCTTCGCAAGCATGTGGGGAGGGATCGCGCTACCGTGTCTAGCTGAGCGCTGTAATAGGCTACTGGCCTGCTGGCATCACCGTGCTTTTGGGTTAGTACGCCTGCCGCACAACCAGCACTTTCTGTTCCGTATAGTTCAAAGGGTTTCCCATAGTCTGGCATACCTAATGCTGGTGCCTGCGTTAGGCACTGTTTAAGTCTCTCAAATGCTGTCTCAGACTCGTCTGTATGCGAAATCCGATCAGGTTTGTTTGAGGAGACCATCTCCTGCAAGGGTAACGCTAGAATGGAAAACCCTGGGATCCAGTTACGGCAATACCCACACATTCCTAAAAATGTTCTGATCTGTTGCTGGGTTTGTGGCAGAGTCATGTCTCTAATTGCTTGAATTCTATCAGCGGTCAGGTGTCTCAGTCCTTGTGTTAGACAGTGTCCCAAATATTTTACCTTAGTTTGGCATAATTGCAACTTGTCTTTGGAAACCTTGTGTCCTGTGTCTGAAAGATGAAACAGGAGCTGTTTCGTATCCTTCAGGGATGCTTTCAATGAATCAGAACACAGTAGTAGATCATCCACGTACTGTATTAATACTGATCCACTCACTGGTTGGAAAGACTGTAAACAATCATGCAAAGCCTGGGAAAATATACTTGGACTATCTATGAATCCTTGTGGTAATCGAGTCCATGTGTATTGGGCTCCTCTGTATGTGAATGCAAACAAATATTGACTGTCAGGGTGCAGAGGTACCGAAAAGAAAGCGGAGCAGAGGTCAATTACAGTGAAAAATTTCGCAGTGGGAGGGATTTGCATTAGGATGACAGCTGGATTTGGCACTACGGGGAACTGACTCTCAACTATTTTGTTAATCCCCCTTAGATCCTGCACTAGCCGGTAACCCCTCCCCCCACTCTTTTTAACAGGGAAGATGGGACTATTGGCAGTGCTGGACGTTCTTACCAGAATGCCCTGTTGTAGCAAGCGCTCTATTACTGGGTAAACTCCTAACTCCACCTCTGGCTTCAGAGGGTACTGTGGGATTTTTGGAGCTATCCTACCATCTTTTACTTGTACAACTACCGGAGCTACGTTTGCCATTAATCCAGTGTCCTGTCCATCTTTAGTCCAAAGTGACTCTGGTATCTGAGATGTCATTTCTTCTACTTGGGAGGGAGTCCTATTTGTCATAATGGTATGTGACATTAATTTTGATGGGGAGTCTAACATGTCTCGCACTTCCTGAGCGTGATTCTCAGGTATGTCCAAGAATACACCTTCAGGAGTACAATAAATGACGCACCCCATTTTACACAGTAAATCTCTTCCCAGGAGATTAGTCGGTGCCGATGCAGCCAGCAAAAAGGAATGCTTGGTATGTAAAGGCCCTATTGTAATCTCGGCTGGTTTGCTAACAGGGTAGTGCTGGACTACTCCCGTTACCCCTATGGCTGGAATTGTCTTACCAGTGGTTCTCATGCCCACTGTCGAATTTATCACTGATTTGGCCGCCCCTGTATCTACAAGAAAGTTTAATGATTTACCAGCTACATTGATTGCAATTTCTGGTTCACTCCCAAGACTTGCAATCAATTTTACTGGCTGCAGATTACAGGTATGGCCACACCCCTATTGGGTATGGTGACCTCCCTGAATCCCGCTGGCAGCAACTACTTGTGATGGAGTTAATTGGGAGCTACCAGAGGCTTGCCAGTCTCTGTTCGGGGGATATCTTTTTGTTTCCCCTGCATGTGGCTCATAACTCCGTTTCTGCGGACCCTGATCCCAATGTCGTGTCGTTGTCTAGGGGGTTGATAAGATTTTTGTATATTTCTCGATCTACAGTCTCGTGCAAAGTGTCCCTGTTTTGTGACAAAAATAACATGTTACCACATTTGACTTACCCACAGGGTTTGGTGATATTAACACAGGCTGTTTTGTGGTCAAGGCCTGTATACTTACTGCCATTAACTTATCACCTTGTTGTTCCCTGTGTCTGGTGATGTTCCTATCGTGATCAATAGCAGCCTCTCTCAAAGTAGCCACAGACAGACCTCGCCAACATGGTTGTGTGGTCTGTACCCTAGTCTTTAATGACTCTTTTAAACCATCCATCAGTACCGATACTGCTACTTCTCGATGGTTTATGTTTGTTTTAATGTCCTCTATGCCTGTGTATTTTGCCATCTCTAATAATGCTCTGTGAAAATACTCTGTAGCTGTTTCTGACTCCTTTTGTTTAATGGAGAATATCTTGTTCCATTTAACTACCGCTGGGAAATACTCTTTTAACTGTAAGCTTATTCTTTTTACATTGTCTTTGTTGTACACTTCTGTAAGAGGTACATCCTGATCTAATCCACAGTCAGCTAAAAATTGAGTTGCGTCAACATTGGAGGGTAAACATGCTCTCAGCAATATCTGCCAGTCTTTGTTGTTGGGCTCTACCGTGTTACCTAGGTCTCTGATGTATTTTTGGCTGGCAACTAAGTCTTTTCTAGGGTCAGGGAATTCAGACACTATGGTCCTTAATTCCATTCGGGAAAATGGGCTATACATGGCAATGTTCCTAACAGGAGTGACTCCTGAAGTGTCTGTTTTCCCATTTGGAACTACTATTACCTTAACAGGATTAACTCTAACAACCTCATTCTGTGTAGATTCTACAGGCTGTGGTGAAATAGTTTCAGCATAGTGTATGGTGCCGTACTTACCCGTTGATACGACCTCACCTATCCCTCCGCTAGGGGCCTTTGTTACTAATCTCGGGGGTGGAGCTGTGCCTACTGTGGTCTCTGCTATGGTGGCTGCTAGAGAGAGCGCTGAAATTGTTGCCGATTCGTCCTCTTGATCACACTCCTGAGGAAAGTTCAAAACAGGGTACAACTTGCACGGGTTAATACTTGCATTGGTTAATTGGTTAACATTATCTTTAACATTTACACAGTTGCTAAGTGTTTGTTTGTTACACCTTAGTGCGTCATTCTCCGCAACCAATTTCTCTCCCGATATGTATGGTGGCGGTGGGGCCGTGGCTATCAGTTTCCTGATCGAGCCAGATCCCGCCGCCTGAGCCAATCCTCTCTGTATGTCACCCTCCTGTTGCCACAACTGCAAATAATCATAATGCTTGATTCGTCTCTTTGCTGATTTAATGAGACATATCCTTCTCCTTAAATTCGTTAACACTTCTGTGCTGAAGCTACCTACTCTTGGGAATTTCTCCCCGTCATGTACTGTCATTCTCTCCCATTCATCACATAAAGCTTCTGTGTGACTTCCGTACTTTTCACACATTACGTACCTTGCCGACCCGACTGGTCGGTTTATGGAATCAACCCGAACCGAAGTTGATCGCCCCCTTCCTGAACAACTGGCCCCCATAATTTGCAGGTGTTACGGACCCTTACAAAAAACCAAGATATTCACGATAGGTTGACGGTAAGGTTTACCGAGCACCTTACTCACTCTGCCCACGCCTACCAATACGACCTGATCACACCGATATGGTGCTGGCGTACTCGACCCAGGGCACCTATTAACCTTTGTTTACTGGAACATGCGAGGGATATCCGCAGAACACTTACTCTTTCCAGTAAAGGTGAGGTTGTTGGATAATTCCTGAGTGACCAGCGAACTTCCCTTTGTAAAAATAAAAAATTACACAAATCACGTCAGAATGTACAAATAGCGTTTATGACCTTCGTACACAAATAGTACCGGTCAGGTTTACTAATGCACACAATTACGTGCGGTACAATCGTTCAGCACATAAGCAACTAATCTTATGTACGGAGCGACCAGTGGAATCGAAAATTGCGGCTGCGAATTCCTTCAGCAAGAGCTTGTATGGCCTATATGGGTGTTGCACCAACCCTTTTTTGGTGTTGTGCCTGTGGACTGTATAGCGGACTTCCTTGTCTGCTGTACCTGAACCTGCTGGTCTGCTATGACCTCCTGGTCTGTTACAGTATGACCTCCTGGTCTGCTATACTCTAATGCTCAAATTTTATGTTTAACCAAGGATGCCTCCCTAGCCACCGTGCATGTCACTTACACGTATGTACCTCACGAGAACTCGATGATTTCTTTTGGTTCAACCTCAAAATTGTATGTAAAAACACTCACTCACCACATGTACACTTTTGTTTCTATTTCTATTTCTGCGCAGAAATTTCTCTTTAGACCAGATGTGTTACAAATTAGGAGAAGGATCTATTAATTTAAATTTCGAATGTTAAAATAAATTTTCGCTATTTATCGCCTGTTGCGTTATTTATCGCGTGTTGTTTGAGTTACGTGGGCGTACCCAGACGCTCCGTTGCGTAATTTACGCTGCGTGCGTCGGCCTTTGCGTACGCGAGTCTCCCTTTGTTAGAGACACGTGTACACCAGTCTTTGTCTACCGTAACACAACTAACACGTTTTATCAATGTAGATGATCCTCGATCATCTACCAAGCACCACACCAATCTCTCTTTATACCTTTAGGTAGAGTTGCGTGTGCGCTTTACACTTTATCCCTTTAATGTATTACTTTTACACTTTAACTATGAAATAGCGACAAATCTCTCTTAGTACGTTTATCAATTATACAATGGCAAACAGGAGAGTGATATATGAAAATACTCGAATGAAAAGAAATGCAGATATGCGTGCGTGTGTACGCAAGACAGAAATAAACAGTTTTAAAAGGACACTATCGTTTTGTTCTTACCTCCGGTCCCGGATTCCTTCAGCACCCTTTACTAAGCGAAGCAGACGCTTATCCAAACAGCACTGCGAGGAATATGACCTCCCGCCCTTTGCTGCTGGATAATGTCTGCTGAAATTACCTAGTGCAGATATGTGAAGGACGGGCGAGCCGCCAATTGTTAAAGCTGAATATTTATCTTATATAATACCCTTTATGAGGTCTAAGAACACTGTACGCTATCTACGTATGAAGTACCGTAAGGGTACGCACGTTGCGTAACAATCGCTTAGCCGTAGTCGAGACGCTCAAGCGTCACGTTCGCTCACGGCCAAGAGATCACAGGCAGGCACGTTATTGGCTGCCGACTAACGTAATGATTCGCTATAGCGTAGCGGACGCTCGGGACCACGAGGAGATCACCAGTGGCGCTGACGCTCACAATGTTAAACCTTTAAATCTAAACCATAAACAGTATAATATGCTGTAAAACCTTTTGTGTAGAAATAGGGTGTAGATGCAACCTAGTGTAACCTTATTAACTTAAAAGCTGTTTGAGCGTTACCGACGCTCTGAGAATACTTAGCACTATAAGAAATACACAGATACCGTGCTTAGGGTCCAACGCCTAATATATATATTATGAATGATATACTTGCAAAAGAATTAACACAATACAAGTCATACACTACAATATAACATAGACTACCTAACCAGATAACTACACAGAAAATACAATACAATACAATTACGTTTTAAGGGAAAATAAGAGAGAAAGAGGAGAAGAGAGAGAGAGAGAAATTGGCCCACAATAACAAGAAGATCAATATGGTTGCGGAGAAACACTTACGCACAAAGGAAACGATCGCATGCGCCTCTGGACATCCAGCTCCCGATTTTCAGCAATGATAACCGTTGAAGAGTGAGAGCTGGATGTGATCGGCTTGTCTATTTATGCCCCACACACAATACAATTCAATGGTCCCTACAATCTCATTGTTCATTGGACACAGGAATTCCTCCTCGCATTATAACAAAAGGTCATAGGTTGATTCATACAGGTGGGCCGTGACTATTTCCAACAGCTCAGGTGGGAGGGAAACTGGGTTTCCCGCCGCATGGATAAGTAAGTGCAAATACAGTAAATGTTCATAAACTTCTTATGTCCATAACTATTCGCACGAGCGATTAATCCGCTTTAAACCAACACCGGAATATTGCTAATTAAATACTCTTCCGATGGGTACTAAACACCACTGTATTACTCCTGTCTGACCCTTCGTATCAAACAAAGAGGGATTTCTCTGTTCAGGAACATTCTATATTAACCAAACTTTCAGAATCTATCAAAGGGACCATGATCTACAAAATACATTATATAGTGAAAATATGCAACGATTGAGTCGCACGCTACGATCACATAAACTCTACCGTAAATACGCATACCGTGCGCCTGCGGGTGCCCGCGACTGTGAGTATGCGCACGTACGGGAGAGCGTACGCATGCGCAGCACGGACCTGTGTGAGGTGCAAATATGGTAGTGTGCATAGAGATATTTTTCTGACTTTGACAGGACCATGGGGAATAGCGGCTCCGCAGGAGACTGGGCACAAAAGAAAAGCTTTAGGACTACCTGGTGTGCACTGGCTCCTCCCCCTATGACCCTCCTCCAAGCCTCAGTTAGATTTTTGTGCCCGACCGAGCAGGGTGCAATCTAGGAGGCTCTCCTGAGCTTCTTAGAAAAAGTTTAGTTTTAGGTTTTTTATTTTCAGTGAGACCTGCTGGCAACAGGCTCACTGCATCGAGGGACTAAGGGGAGAAGAAGCAAACCTGCCTGCTTGCAGCCAGCTTGGGCTTCTTAGGCTACTGGACACCATTAGCTCCAGAGGGACCGAACACATGCCCAGCCTCGGAGTCCGGTCCCAGAGCCGCGCCGCCGGCCCCCTTACAGAGCCAGAAGCAAGAAGAGGTCCGGAAAATCGGCGGCAGAAGACATCAGTCTTCACCAAGGTAGCGCACAGCACTGCAGCTGTGCGCCATTGCTCCTCATGCACACCACACACTCCGGTCACTGAGGGTGCAGGGCGCTGGGGGGGGGGGGGGGGCGCCCTGAGCAGCAATATAAACACCTTGGCTGGCAAAAATACATCACATATAACCCCCAGGGCTATATGGATGTATATTAACCCCTGCCAGATTCCAGAAAAAAGCGTGAGAAAAGTCCGCCGAGAAGGGGGCGGAGCCTATCTCCTCAGCACACTGGCGCCATTTTCCCTCACAGCTCCGCTGGAAGGACGTCTCCCTGACTCTCCCCTGCAGTCCTGCACTACAGAAAAGGGTAAAACAAGAGAGGGGGGGGCACTAATTAGGCGCAGTATAATATAAACAGCAGCTATAAAGGGAAAAACACTCTGTATAGTGTTATCCCGGTATATATATAGCGCTCTGGTGTGTGCTGGCATACTCTCCCTCTGTCTCCCCAAAGGGCTAGTGGGGTCCTGTCCTCTATCGGAGCATTCCATGTGTGTGTGCTGTGTGTCGGTACAGCTGTGTCGACATGTATGAGGAGGAAAATGATGTGGAGGCGGAGCAATTGCCTGTAGTGGAGATGTCACCCCCTAGGGGGTCGACACCTGAGTGGATGGGCTTATGGAAGGAATTACGTGAAAGTGTCAGCTCTTTACAAAAGAAGTTTGATGACATGGGACAGCCGGCTACTCAGCTTGTGCCTGTCCAGGCGTCTCAAAGACCATCGGGGGCTCTTAAACGCCCGCTATCACAGATGGCAGATACAGACGCCGACACGGATACTGACTCCAGTGTCGACGATGAAGAGACGAATGTGACTTCCAGTAGGGCCACACGTTACATGATTGAGGCAATGAAAAATGTTTTACACATTTCTGATAGTACAAGTACCGTTAAAAAGGGTATTATGTTTGGTGAGAAAACTACCTGTAGTTTTTCCTGCATCTGAGGAATTAAATGAAGTGTGTGATGAAGCGTGGGTTTCTCCCGATAAAAAACTGATAATTCCTAAAAGGTTATTGGCATCATACCCTTTCCCGCCAGAGGATAGGGCACGTTGGGAAACACCCCCTAGGGTGGATAAAGCGCTCACACGCTTGTCTAAACAGGTGGCACTGCCGTCTCCTGATACGGCCGCCCTTAAGGAACCTGCTGACAGAAAGCAGGAGAATATCCTAATATGTATATACACTCACACGGGTGTTCTACTGCGACCAGCAATCGCCTCAGCCTGGATGTGCAGTGCTGGGGTGGCTTGGTCGGATTCCCTGACTGAAAATATTGATACCCTGGATAGGGACAGTATATTGCTGACTATAGAGCATTTAAAAGATGCATTTTTATATATGCGTGATGCACAGAGGGATATTTGCCGACTAGCATCAAGAGTAAGTGCGCTGTCCATATCCGCCAGAAGAGGGTTATGGACGCGGCAGTGGTCAGGTGATGCTGATTCCAAAAGGCATATGGAAGTATTGCCTTATAAAGGGGAGGAGTTATTTGTGGTAGGTCTATCAGACCTGGTGTCCACGGCAACTGCTGGGAAATCCACATTTTTACCCCAGGTAGCCTCTCAACATAAGAAGACGCCGTATTATCAGGCGCAGTCCTTTCGGCCCCATAAGGGCAAGAGGACAAAAGGCTCCTCATTTCTGCCCCGTGGCAGAGGGAGAGGAAAAAGGCTGCAGCAAACAGCCAGTTCCCAGGAACAGAAGTCCTCTCCCGCTTCTGCCAAGTCCTCAGCATGACGCTGGGTCTATACAAGCGGACTCAGGCACGGTGGGGGCCCGTCTCAAGAATTTCAGCGCACAGTGGGCTCACTCACAAGTGGACCCCTGGATCCTTCAGATAGTATCTCAGGGGTACAAATTGGAATTCGAGACGTCTCCCCCTCGCCGTTTCCTAAAGTCTGCCTTACCGACGTCTCCCTCCGACAGGGAGGCGGTATTGGAAGCCATTCACAAGCTGTATTCCCAGCAGGTGATAATCAAGGTACCCCTCCTGCAACAGGGAAAGGGGTATTATTCCACGCTGTTTGTGGTACCGAAGCCGGACGGCTCGGTGAGACCCATTTTAAATCTAAAATCTTTGAACACTTACATACAGAGGTTCAAATTCAAGATGGAGTCACTCTGAGCGGTGATCGCGAACCTGGAAGAAGGGGATTATATGGTGTCTCTGGACATCAAGGATGCTTACCTCCATGTCCCAATTTACCCTTCTCACCAAGGGTACCTCAGGTTTGTAGTACAGAACTGCCACTATCAGTTTCAGACGCTGCCGTTTGGATTGTCCACGGCACCCCGGGTCTTTACCAAAGTAATGGCCGAAATGATGATACTCCTTTGAAGGAAAGGAGTTTTAATTATCCCTTACTTGGACGATCTCCTGATAAGGGCGAGATCCAGGGAACAGTTGGTAGTCGGAGTAGCACTATCTCAAGTAGTGCTGCTGCAGCACGGTTGGATTCTCAATATCCCAAAATCGCAGCTGATCCCGACGACACGTCTTCTATTCCTAGGGATGATCCTGGACACAGTCCAGAAAAAGGTGTTTCTCCCGGAAGAGAAAGCCAGGGAGTTATCCGAGCTAGTCAGGAACCTCCTAAAACCAGGCCAAGTATCAGTGCATCACTGCACAAGGGTCCTGGGAAAAATGGTGGCTTCCTACGAAGCAATCCCATTCGGCAGATTACACGCAAGAACATTCCAGTGGGACCTGCTGGACAAATGGTCCGGATCGCATCTTCAGATGCATCAGCGGATAACCCTGTCCCCAAGGACAAGGGTGTCTCTCCTGTGGTGGTTGCAGAGTGCTCATCTTCTAGAGGGCCGCAGATTCGGCATTCAGGACTGGGTCCTGGTGACCACAGATGCCAGCCTGCGAGGCTGGGGAGCAGTCACACAGGGAAGAAATTTCCAGGGCTTGTGGTCAAGCCTGGAGACATCACTTCACATAAATATCCTGGAGCTAAGGGCCATTTACAATGCTCTAAGCCAAGCAAGACCTCTGCTTCAAGGTCAGCCGGTGCTGATCCAGTCGGACAACATCACGGCAGTCGCCCACGTAAACAGACAGGGCGGCACAAGAAGCAGGAGGTCAATGGCAGAAGCTGCAAGGATTCTTCGCTGGGCGGAAAATCATGTGATAGCACTCTCAGCAGTGTTCATTCCGGGAGTGGACAACTGGGAAGCAGACTTCCTCAGCAGGCACGACCTCCACCCGGGAGAGTGGGGACTTCACCCAGAAGTCTTCCACATGATTGTAAACCGTTGGGAAAAACCAAAGGTGGACATGATGGCGTCCCGCCTCAACAAAAAACTGGACAGGTATTGCGCCAGGTCAAAGGACCCTCAAGCAATAGCTGTGGACGCTCTGGTAACACCGTGGGTGTACCAGTCAGTGTATGTGTTCCCTCCTCTGCCTCTCATACCCAAGGTGCTGAGAATTATACGGCGGGGAGGAGTAAGAACCATTCTCGTGGCTCCGGATTGGCCAAGAAGGACTTGGTACCCGGAACTTCAAGAAATGCTCACAGAGGACCCGTGGCCTCTACCTCTGAGAAGGGACCTGCTCCAGCAGGGACCATGTCTGTTCCAAGACTTACCGCGGCTGCGTTTGACGGCATGGCGGTTGAACGCCGGATCCTAAAGGAAAAAGGCATTCCAGACGAAGTCATCCCTACTTTGATAAAAGCCAGAAAGGATGTAACCGCAAAGCATTATCACCGCATCTGGCGGAAATATGTGGCGTGGTGCGAGGCCAAAAAGGCCCCGACGGAGGAATTTCAACTGGGTCGATTCCTGCATTTCCTGCAAGCAGGAGTGTCTATGGGCCTAAAATTAGGATCCATTAAGGTCCAGATTTCGGCCCTGTCGATTTTCTTTCAAAGGGAACTGGCTTCAGTGCCTGAAGTCCAGACGTTTGTTAAGGGAGTGCTACATATACAGCCTCCTTTTGTGCCTCCAGTGGCACCCTGGGATCTGAATGTTGTTTTGGGTTTCCTAAAATCACATTGGTTTGAACCACTCAACACTGTGGACTTAAAATATCTCACATGGAAAGTGGTCATGCTGTTGGCCCTGGCTTCGGCCAGGCGTATGTCAGAATTGGCGGCTTTATCCTGTAAAAGCCCTTACCTGATTTTTCATACGGACAGGGCAGAATTGAGGACTCGTCCTCAATTTCTCCCTAAGGTGGTTTCAGCGTTTCACCTGAACCAGCCTATTGTGGTACCTGCGGCTACTAGGGACTTGGAGGACTCCAAGTTGCTGGACGTTGTCAGGGCCCTGAAAATATGTTTCCAGGACGGCTGGAGTCAGAAAATCTGACTCACTATTTATCCTGTACGCACCCAACAAGCTGGGTGCTCCTGCTTCTAAGCAGACTATTGCTCGCTGGATTTGTAGTACAATTCAGCTTGCACATTCTGTGGCAGGCCGGCCACAGCCAAAATCTGTAAAAGCCCACTCCACAAGGAAGGTGGGCTCATCTTGGGCGGCTGCCCGATGAGTCTCGGCTTTACAACTTTGCCGAGCTGCTACTTGGTCAGGGTCAAATACTTTTGTGAAATTTTACAAATTTGACACTCTGGCTGAGGAGGACCTGGAGTTCTCTCATTCGGTGCTGCAGAGTCATCCGCACTCTCCCGCCCGTTTGGGAGCTTTGGTATAATCCCCATGGTCCTTACGGAGTTCCCAGCATCCACTAGGACGTCAGAGAAAATAAGAATTTACTTACCGATAATTCTATTTCTCGTAGTCCGTAGTGGATGCTGGGCGCCCATCCCAAGTGCGGATTATCTGCAATACTTGTATATAGTTATTGTTAACTAATCGGGTTATTGTTGTTGTGAGCCATCTATCCAGAGGCTCCTCTGTTATCATGCTGTTAACTGGGTTCAGATCACAAGTTGTACGGTGTGATTGGTGTGGCTGGTATGAGTCTTACCCGGGATTCATAAATCCTTCCTTATTGTGTACGCTCGTCCGGGCACAGTATCCTAACTGAGGCTTGGAGGAGGGTCATAGGGGGAGGAGCCAGTGCACACCAGGTAGTCCTAAAGCTTTCTTTAGTTGTGCCCAGTCTCCTGCGGAGCCGCTATTCCCCATGGTCCTTACGGAGTTCCCAGCATCCACTACGGACTACGAGAAATAGAATTATCGGTAAGTAAATTCTTATTATTTCTCTGATGTCCTAAGTGGATGCTGGGACTCCGTAAGGACCATGGGGAATAGCGGCTCCGCAGGAGACTGGGCACAACTAAAGAAAGCTTTAGGACTACCTGGTGTGCACTGGCTCCTCCCTCTATGACCCTCCTCCAGACCTCAGTTAGAATCTTGTGCCTGGCTGAGCTGGATGCACACTAGGGGCTCTCCTGAGCTCCTAGAAAAGAAAGTATATTTTAGGTTTTTTTATTTTCAGTGAGATCTGCTGGCAACAGACTCACTGCTACGAGGGACTAAGGGGAGAAGAAGCGAACCTACCTGCTTGCAGCTAGCTTGGGCTTCTTAGGCTACTGGACACCATTAGCTCCAGAGGGATCAAACACAGGGCCCGACCTCGATCGTCCGGTCCCGGAGCCGCGCCGCCGTCCCCCTTACAGAGCCAGAAGCAAGAAGATGGTCCTGAAAAGACTTCGGTCTTCAACAAGGTAGCGCACAGCACTGCAGCTGTGCGCCATTGCTCCTCATGCACACCTCACACTCCGGTCACTGATGGGTGCAGGGCGCTGGGGGGGGCGCCCTGAGCAGCAATATTAACACCTTGGCTGGCAAAAAAAATCACAATATATAGTCCTAGGGGCTATATATGTGAAAAATACCCCTGCCAGAGATCCATAAAAAAGCGGGAGAAGTCCGCCGAAAAAGGGGCGGGGCTGTCTCCCTCAGCACACTGGCGCCATTTTTCCCTCACAGCTCCGCTGGAAGGATCGCTCCCAGGCTCTCCCCTGCAATTTTAAGACTACAAAGGGTAAAAAAGAGAGGGGGGGCACTAAATTTAGGCGCAGCAGTATATATATATATATATATATAAGCAGCTATAAGGGAAAATCACTCAGTTATAGTGTTCATCCCTGTGTTTATATAGCGCTCTGGTGTGTGCTGGCATACTCTCTCTCTGTCTCCCCAAAGGGCTTTGTGGGGTCCTGTCCTCTGTCAGAGCATTCCCTGTGTGTGTGCGGTGTGTCGGTACGGCTGTGTCGACATGTTTAATGAGGCTTATGTGGAGGCGGAGCAGATGCCGATAAATGTGATGTCACCCCCTGCGGGGCCGACACCTGAGTGGATAGGTGGAAGGTATTAACCGACAGTGTCAACTCCTTACATAAAAGGCAGGATGACGTAACAGCTGTGGGACAGCCGGCTTCTCAGCCCGCGCCTGCCCAGGCGTCTCAAAGGCCATCAGGGGCTCAAAAACGCCCGCTACCTCAGATGGCAGACACAGATGTCGACACGGAGTCTGACTCCAGTGTCGACGAGGTTGAGACATATACTCAATCCACTAGGTACATCCGTTGCATGATCTCGGCAGTGAAAAATGTGTTACACATTTCTGACATTAACCCAAGTACCACAAAAAAGGGGTTTTATGTTTGGGGAGAAAAAGCAGCCAGTGTTTTGTTCCCCCATCAGATGAGTGAATGAAGTGTGTGAAGAAGCGTGGGTTCCCCCGATAAGAAACTGGTAATTTCTAAAAAGTTACTGATGGCGTACCCTTTCCCGCCAGAGGATAGGTCACGTTGGGAGATATCCCCTAGGGTGGATAAGGCGCTCACACGTTTGTCAAAAAAGGTGGCACTGCCATCTTAGGATACGCCCACTTTGAAGGAGCCTGCTGATAAAAAGCAGGAGGCTATCCTGAAGTCTGTATATACACACTCAGGTACTATATTGAGACCTGCAATTGCCTCAGCATGGTTAGTGCTGCTACAGCGTGGTCTATTACCCTGTCAGGACAGGGATACTATTTTGCTAACCATAGAGCATATTAAAGACGTCGTCTTATATATGAGGGATGCACAGAGGGATATTTGTCGGCTGGCATCCAGAATTAATGCAATGTCCATTCTGCCAGGAGGGTATTAGGGACCCGGCAGTGGACAGGCGATGCTGACTTTAGAAGGCACATGAAGATTCTGCCTTATAAGGGTGAGGAATTGTTTGGGGATGGTCTCTGGGACCTCGTATCCACAGCAACAGCTGGGAAAGAAATTTTTTTACCTCAGGTTTCCTCACAGCCTAGGAAAGCACCGTATTTTCAGGTACAGTCCTTTCGGCTTCAGAAAAGCAAGCTGGTCAAAGGCGCTTCCTTTCTGCACAGAGACAAGGGAAGAGGGAAAAAGCTGCACCAGACAGCCAGTTCCCAGGAACAAAAATCTTCGCCCGCTTCCTCTGAGTCCACCGCATGACGCTGGGGCTCCACAGGTGGAGCCAGGTGCGGTGGGGGCGTGTCTCGGGAACTTCAGCGACCAGTGGGCTCGCTCACAGGTGGATCCCTGGGTTCTGCAAGTAGTATCACTGGGATACAAGCTGGAGTTCGAGGCGACTTCCCCCTCGCCGTTACCTCAAATCAGCCTTGCCTGCTGCCCTCGAGGGGAGGTAGTACTGGCGGCAATTCACAAGCTGTACTCCAGCAGGTGATAATCAAGGTACCCCTCCTTCAACAAGGCCGGGGTTACTATTCCACAATGGTTGTGGTACCGAAACCGGACGGTTCGGTGAGACCCATTCTAAAATTGAAATCCTTGAACACTTATATACGAAGGTTCAAGTTCAAAATTGAATCGCTCAGGGCGGTTATTGCAAGCCTGGACGAAGGGGATTACATGGTATCACTGGGGATGCTTACCTGCATGTCCCCATTTACCCTCCTCACCAGGAGTACCTCAAAATTGTGGTACAGGACTGTCATTACCAATTCCAGACGTTGCCGTTGGTCTGTCCCCGGCACCGAGGGTATTTACCAAGGTAATGGCCGAAATGATGATACTCCTTCGAAAAAAAAGGGAGTTATAATTATCCCGTACTTGGACGATCTCCTTATAAAGGCGAGGTCCAGGGAGCAGTTGTTGGTCGGAGTAGCACTATCTCGTGAAGTGCTACAACAGCACGGCTGGATTCTGAATATTCCAAAGTCGCAGCTGGTTCCTACGACGCGTCTACTGTTCCTGGGTATGGTTCTGGACACAGAACAGGAAAAAGTGTTTCTCCCGGAGGAGAAGGCCAAGGAGTTGTCATCTCTAGTCAGAGACCTCCTAAAACAAATACAGGTGTCGGTGCATCAATGCACGCGAGTCCTGGGAAAGATGGTAGCTTCTTACGAAGAAATTCCATTCGGCAGGTTCCATGCAAGGATCTTCCAGTGGGATCTGTTGGACAAGTGGTCCGGGTCGCATCTTCAGATGCATCGGCTGATAACCCTGTCTCCAAGGGCCAGGGTGTCGCTGTTGTGGTGGCTGCAGAGTGCTCATCTTCTAGAGGGCCGCAGATTCGGCATACAGGACTGGGTCCTGGTGACCACGGATGCCAGCCTCCGAGGCTGGGGGGCAGTCACACAGGGAAGAAACTTCCAAGGACTATGGTCGAGTCAGGAGACTTCCCTACACATAAATTTTCTGGAACTAAGGGCCATTCACAATGCCCTAAGTCAGGCTAGACCCCTGCTTCCACACCAGCCGGTACTGATCGAGTCAGACAACATCACGGCGGTCGCCCATGTAAACCAACAGGGCAGCACAAGAAGCAGGATGGCGATGGCAGAAGCCACAAGGATTTTCCGATGGGCGGAAAATCATGTGTTAGCACTGTCAGCAGTGTTCATTCCCGGAGTGGACAACTGGGAAGCAGACTTTCTCAGCAGGCACGACCTCCACCCGGGAGAGTGGGGACTTCATCCAGAAGTCTTCCAAATGATTGTACACCATTGGGAAAGGCCACAGGTGGACATGATGGCGTCCCGCCTCAACAAAAAGCTAAAAAGATATTGCGCCAGGTCAAGGGACCCTCAGGCGATAGCTGTGGACGCTCTGGTAACACCGTGGGGTTACCAGTCGGTGTATGTGTTCCCTCCTCTGCCTCTCATACCCAAGGTACTGAGAATAATAAGAAGGAGAGGAGTAAGAACTATACTCGTGGTTCCGGATTGGCCAAGAAGAGCTTGGTACCCAGAACTTTAAAAAAAATGATCTCAGAGGACCCATGGCCTCTGCCGCTCAGACAGGACCTGCTGCAGCAGGGGCCCTGTCTGTTCCAAGACTTACCGCGGCTGCGTTTGACGGCATGGCGGTTGAACGCCGGATCCTGAAGGAAAAGGGCATTCCGGAGGAAGTCATCCCTACGCTGATTAAAGCTAGGAAAGAAGTGACCGCAAACCATTATCACCGCATATGGCGAAAATATGTTGCGTGGTGTGAGGCCAGGAAGGCCCAACGGAGGAATTTCAGTTGGGCCGTTTTCTGCACTTCCTACAGTCAGGGGTGACTATGGGCCTAAAATTGTGTTCCATTAAGGTCCAGATTTCGGCTCTGTCGATTTTCTTCCAGAAAGAACTGGCTTCACTGCCTGATGTTCAGACATTTTGTTAAGGGAGTGCTGCATATTCAGCCCCTTTTGTGCCTCCAGTGGCACCTTGGGATCACAACGTGGTGTTGGATTTCCTAAAGTCACATTGGTTTGAGCCACTAAAAACCGTGGATTTGAAATATCTCACGTGGAAAGTGGTCATGCTGTTGGCCTTGGCTTCGGCCAGGCGTGTGTCAGAATTGGCGGCTTTGTCATATAAAAGCCCTTATCTGATTTTCCATATGGATAGGGCAGAATTGAGGACTCGTCCCCAGTTTCTCCCTAAGGTGGTATCAGCTTTTCATTTGAACCAACCTATTGTAGTGCCTGCGGCTACTAAGGACTTGGAGGATTCCAAGTTGTTGGACGTAGTCAGGGCCCTGAAAATTGATGTTTCCAGGACAGCTAGTGTCAGGAAAACTGACTCGCTATTTATCCTGTATGCACCCAACAAGCTGGGTGCTCCTGCTTCAAAGCAGACTATTGCTCGCTGGTTTTGTAGTACGATTCAGCTTGCACATTCTGCGGCTGGACTGCCGCATCCTGGATCAGTGAAAGCCCATTCCACGAGGAAGGTGGGCTCTTCTTGGGCGGCTGCCCGAGGGGTCTCGGCTTTACTACTTTGCCGAGCAGCTACTTGGTCTGGGTCAAACACATTGCTAAATTTTACAAGTTTGATACCCTGGCTGAGGAGGACCTAGAGTTTGCTCATTCGGTGCTGCAGAGTCATCCGCACTCTCCCGCCCGTTTGGGAGCTTTGGTATAATCCCCATGGTCCTTACGGAGTCCCAGCATACACTTAGGACGTCAGAGAAAATAAGATTTTACTCACCGGTAAATCTATTTCTCGTAGTCCGTAGTGGATGCTGGGCGCCCATCCCAAGTGCGGATTGTCTGCAATACTTGTATATAGTTATTGTTAACAAAAGGGTTATTGTTGAGCCATCTGTTGAGAGGCTCAGTTATATTTCATACTGTTAACTGGGTATAGTATCACGAGTTATACGGTGTGATTGGTGTGGCTGGTATGAGTCTTACCCGGGATTCAAAATCCATCCTTATTGTGTCAGCTCTTCCGGGCACAGTATCCTAACTGAGGTCTGGAGGAGGGTCATAGAGGGAGGAGCCAGTGCACACCAGGTAGTCCTAAAGCTTTCTTTAGTTGTGCCCAGTCTCCTGCGGAGCCGCTATTCCCCATGGTCCTTACGGAGTCCCAGCATCCACTACGGACTACGAGAAATAGATTTACCGGTGAGTAAAATCTTATTATATATATATACACACACACACTGCATCTGGAAAGTATTCACAGCACTTCGCTTTTTCCACATTTTGTAACGTTACAGCCTTATTCCAGAATGGAATAGATTAATTATTTCCTTCAAAATTCTACACACAATGCCCCGTAATGACAACGTGAAAAAAAGGTTTTTTTTTGCTGAATTATTAAAAATGAAAGACTAAGAAATCACATGTACATAAGTATTCACAGCCTTTGCCATGAAGCTCAAAATTGAGCTCAGGTGCGTCCTGTTTCCACTGATCATCCTTGAGATGTTCCTACAGCTTAATTGGAGTCCACCTGTGGTAAATTCAGTTGATTGAACATGATCTGGAAAGGCACACACCTGTCTATATAAGCTCCCACACTTGACAGTGCATGTCTGAGCATAAACCAAGCATGAAGTCATAAGGATTGTCTTGAGGCACAAATCTTGGGAAAGGTACAGAAAAATAACTGCTGCTTTGAAGGTCCCAATGAGCACAGTGGCCTACATCATCTGTAAATTGAAGAAGTTTGGAACCACCAGGACTCTTCCTAGAGCTGGCCGGTCATCTAAACTGAGCGATCGGGGGAGAAGGGCCCTAGTCAGGGAGGTGACCAGAGCTACAATATTCCATGTTGGAGAGAGGAGAATCTTCCAGAAAGACAACCATCTCTGCAGCAATCCACCAATCAGGCCTGTATGGTAGAGTGGCTAGACGGAAGCCACTCCTTAGTAAAAAAGCACATGGCAGCCCACCTGGAGTTTGCCAAAATGCATCTGAAGGACTTTCAGACCATGAGAAACAAAATACTCTGGTCTGATGATACAAAGATTGAACTCTCTGGCATGAATGCCAGGCGTCATGTTTGGAGGAAACCAGGCACCGCTCATCAGCAGGCCAATGCCATCCCTACTGTGAAGCATGTTGGTGGCAGCATCATGCTATGGGGATGTTTTTCAGTGGCAGGAACTGGGAGACTAGTCAGGATAGAGGGAAAGATGAATGCAACAATGTACAGAGACATCATGGATGAAAACCTGCTCCAGAGTGCTCTTGACTTCAGACTGGGGTGACGGTTCATCTTTCAGCAGGACAACAACCCTAAGCACACAGCCAAGATATCAAAGGAGTGGCTTCAGGACAACTCTGTGAATGTGCTTGAGTGGCCCAGATTTAAATCCGATTGAACTTCTCTGGAGAGATCTGAAAATGGCTGTGCACCGACGCTTCCCAACCAACCTAATGGAGCTTGAGAGGTGTGGCAAAGAGGAACGGGCGAAACTGCCCAAAGATAGGTGTGCCAAGCTTTTGGCATCATATTCAAAAAGACGAGGTTGTAATTGCTGCCAAAGATGCATCAATAAAGTATTGAGCAAAGGCTGTGAATACTTATGTAAATGTGATTTCTTAGTTTTTTATTTTTAATAAAGTTGCAGTTAATTTCCCAAACGATGGGTTTCCTGTGTTTGAAATACCGATGCTGGACTCCTGACAGCAGGGAAAATGCCTGCGGTCAAAATCCCAACCGCCGCCCAGTATTCCCACTCGGGTGGTGGTCCACACCTCCACCCAAGGGGGAATATAATGTGACGAGCTAAGCTTGCCACCGAGCCTGAAGCATGGTGAGCCCGCGAGGGGACTCTCTGCCCTTGAGGTCGGGTTTCCGGCGTCCGTCTCCTGACAGTCGGGATTTCATACCGAATCAATATATATATCCCAAAGGCAGCACTCGAAAACAAGAAGACAACGGAGAGAAAAAGTACTACAATGTTTCAGAGCATTTATTGCTCTTAGTCTTTTGTCAAACTTAAACATCATTATCAAAATACTGACTATTTATTTAAATGTTTTTCACCCTCCACCATCTGGACTTCAAGCACCACCTTCTAGTCAAGCAAAATCAGAAACAGGTGCTGGCCATTCACTTAATAGACTTACAATGTGTGACACAAATAACAAACATACAGAAATAACACAGACCAATACATATTCAAAATAATGGCATACGTATGGATACAGTGTATTCACAAAGTGTAAAATTACAGATTACTAACAAAATATGCATTAATATCCAGCAAAGGGTACAGAGCTAAATAGTCATAGTAACAGGAGTAGACCATCTCCGCTGAATCACACTGCTATAGACATAGGAGTCAGTAGTCGTAACATCCGATCTAGCCTGTGCTCAAAATAGAGACCTAGAAAACATGGCATGTTAACAATAGATTGTTACAAAAGACAAACTGCATGCATAGAGGTCCACTCAACAAGAAAAACAGAAAAGGAAAAAGTGTACAGAACATAGTGCATGAAACACCATGTGTGCAGGATTACCAAATATATAATGCAACTGGGTTCTGACTATAGTATAGAATAAATGAACAGACTAATGACAAAACATATACATACTCAAAAAATGATTAGCGAACACACAAAATAAGTAGTTATGGTAGACTTACTGTCCTATTTCTTCGAAGTCCACAGTATCCACAGGATAACATTGGGATATGAGGTAGCGTCATCGTATTGGCACCAATCGAGCAAAGCTTTCGGCCTCCCAGAATGCAATGTGCTAGTCTCCTATATCCCCGACTCTTGGGAGGGAGAGGTTAGCAATTGTAAGGATCCTCAAATCAGGTGCGTCAGGGTGGGATCCCTGTGGATACTGTGAACTTCAGAGAAATAATTATCAATGGTAAGTCTACCATAACTACTTATTTCTCCTGCAGGGTCCACAGTTGTATCCACAGGATAACATTGGGATGTCCCAAAGCAATTTTAGTGGAGGGGACGCTCCTGATTGAACAGGAGAATCTTTCGTTCGAATGCAGCGTCCTGAGAGGCAAAGGTATCAAAGGCATAATGTCTAATGAATGTGTTAATGGAAGACCATGTGGCTGCCTTTCATATCTATTCAGCTGGGGCACAATGTTGTGCTGCCCATGAAGGACCTACCTTATGAGTAGAATGAACAGACATTAGCCGGAACAGGGAGATCAGCTCGAGAATATGCTTCTGGAATAGTCATCCAAACCCATCTTGCCAGTGTCTGCTTGTCAGCAGGCCATCCTCTCCTGTGAAATTCGTAGAGAACGAAGAGAGTGTCTGTCTTTCTGATGACACTGGTACGATCCACGTAGATCCTTAAAGCACGGACTACGTCCAATGATGCATTTCCCGCAGAAAGGTCCGTCCTTTGGAAGGCCAGAACTGCAATTTTTTCATTAAGTTGGAACGTGGAGACCACCTTAGGAAGATATCCAGATTTTGTTCTAAGAACTGCTCTGTCTGAATGAAAAATCAGAAAAGGAGGGCGACATAACAATTCCTCTAAATCTGACACTCTTCTAGCTGAAGCAATAGCCAGTAGAAAGAGGACTTTAGCTGTCAACCATGTAAGATCCACTTGACTCAGCGGCTCCAATGGAGAAACTTGAAGCGCCTTTAGGACTGAGGGGGTCATTCCGACCCGATCGCATGCTGCAGTTTTTCGCTGCCGTGCGATCGGGTCCGGAATGCGTATACGCTGCAGCCGCAAGGTGCAGGCATGTTGCTACCCGGCGACAGGGAACGCCAGGCAGCGATTGTTCTAACGAAGATTTCGATCGCAGCGGCGATCGCAAGGTGACTGACAGCAGGAAGGCGTTCCGGGGTGTCAACTGACCGTTTTCTGGGAGTGGAGAGGACGTCAATTCCAGGACCTGACAGGCTGAAGTGATCGCAGTGGCTGAGTAAGTTCAGAGCTACTCAGAGACTGCACAAAATGTTTTTGTACAGCTCCCCTGCACAAGCGTTCGCATACTTGCACAGCTAAAATACGCTCCCCCATAGGCAGCGACTATCTGATCGCACGTGCTGCAAAAAGTTGCAGCGTGCGATCAACTCGGCATGACCCCCTAAATGTAGATCACAAGGAGCTGTAGGAGGAACAGAAGGAGATTGGATGTGAAGAATTCCTTGGAAAAAGGTGACAACATCCTGTAGGTTAGCAATTTTCTTTTGAAACCATACAGTCAACGCCGACACCTGAACTTCTCAAGGAAACCACTCAGAGACCTTTGTCCATTCCTGTCTGAAGGAATGCTAGCACTCTAGAAACTCTAAAAGAGTTTCTAGAGTCAATCTTCCTGGCACTGCACCATTGAATATTTGCATGCCATATTTGGTAATAAATGCGAGCCGAGGATGGTTACCTTGCTCTAAGCATTGTTTGAATTACCTGTTGTGAAAACCCTTTCTCTTACGTCCTAGAGGATGCTGGGGACTCCGTAAGGACCATGGGGTATAGACGGGCTCCGCAGGAGACATGGGCACTCTAAAGACTTTAGATGGGTGTGCACTGGCTTCTCCCTCTATGCCTCTCCTCCAGACCTCAGTTAGATCCTGTGCCCAGAGGAGACTGGATGCACTGCAGGGGAGCTCTACTGAGTTTCTCTGAAAATACTTTTTGTTAGGTTTTTTATTTTCAGGGAGCACTGCTGGCAACAGGCTCCCTGCATCGTGGGATTGAGGGGAGAGAAGCAGACCTACTTAACTGATAGGCTCTGCTTCTTAGGCTACTGGACACCATTAGCTCCAGAGGGTCGGAACACAGGTGTCGTCCTCGCTGTTCGTCCCGGAGCCGCGCCGCCGTCCTCCTCACAGAGCCGGAAGATAGAAGCCGGTGAGTAGAAGAAGATAGAAGACTTCACAGGCGGCAGAAGACTTCAGATCTTCACTGAGGTACCGTGCAGCGGTAACGCTGCCCGCCATTGCTTCACACATACACACACACACACACACACACAAGGCACTGTACGGGTGCAGGGCGCAGGGGGGGGCGCCCTGGGCAGCAATATTAACCTCAAGGGACACTGGCTAATATATTAGATACTGCGGAGGCAGTATATTGAAAAACCCCGCCAGTATAAAGAATTTGAGTGGGACCGAAGCCCGCCGTTGAGGGGGCGGAGCTTGATCCTCCAGCACTAACCAGCGCCATTTTTCTCCACAGCAAGCTGCAGAGTAGCTGCTCCCTGGACTCTCCCCTGCTGAGCAAGTACAGAGGGTAAAAAAGAGGGGGGGGGGGGGCACATTTAATTGGCGCAGTGAGTGTTTTATTTATTCTATAAAAGAGTGCTGTAAAGTCTGGGATTTTATTCCAGTGTCCAGTGGCGCAGGGTGTGTGCTGGCATACTCTCCCTCTGTCTCTCCAAAGGGCCTAACTGGGGGGCTGTCCCCATAATTGTATATCCCAGTGTGTGTGGGAGTGTCAGTACGTGTGTGTCGACATGTCTGAAGCAGAAGGCTCGTCTAAGGAGTAGGTAGAGCAGATGATTGTGGTGTCTCCGTCGGCAACGCCGACACCTGATTGGTTGGATATGTGGCATGTTTTAAATGCAAATGTGTCTTTATTACATAAAAGATTGGACAAAGCAGAGTCCAGAGAAAAAGCAGGGAGTCAATCCATGGCTTTAACTGTGTCACAAGGCTCTTCGGGCTTTCATAAACGTCCCCTGTCCCAGGTAGCAGACACTGATACCGACACGGATTCTGACTCCAGTGTCGACTACGATGATGCGAAGTTACACCCAAGGGTGGCCAAAAGTATTCATTATATGATTATTGCAATAAAAGATGTTTTGCATATCACAGAGGACACCTCAGTGCCTGACACGAGGGTATGCATGTTTAAGGAGAAGAAACCTGAGGTAACTTTTCCCCCATCTCATGAGCTGAACGCTTTATTTGAAAAAGCTTGGGAAACTCCGGACAAGAAACTGCAGATTCCCAAGAGAATTCTTATGGCGTATCCTTTTCCCGCACAGGACAGGTTACGGTGGGAATCCTCGCCCAGGGTGGACAAGGCTTTGACGCGCTTGTCCAAAAAGGTGGCGCTACCGTCTCCAGACACGGCAGCCCTCAAGGATCCTGCTGATCGCAGACAGGAGACTACCTTAAAATCAATTTATTCACATACGGGTGCCTTGCTCAGACCGGCAGTAGCGTCGGCATGGGTATGTAGCGCAATAGCAGCATGGGCAGAAAACTTGTCATCTGTCATTGACACCCTAAATAAGGATAGCATTTTATTGACCTTGGGTCATATTAAAGACGCAGCGTTATATATGAGATACGTTGGGCTGTTGGGTTCAAGAGCCAATGCCATGGCAATTTCTGCTAGGCGAGCCCTGTGGACCCGCCAATGGACGGGTGATGCTGATTCAAAGAGACATATGGAAACTTTGCCTTACAAGGGTGAGGTTTTATTTGGGGAGGGCCTCGCGGACCTGGTTTCCACAGCTACCGCGGGTAAATCTTCTTTTTTGCCTCATGTTCCCCCACAGCAAAAGAAAACACCTCAATATCAGATGCAGTCCTTTCGGTCGCATAAGTCCAGAAGAGGTCGAGGCTCGTCCTTCCTCGCCAGAGGTAAGGGTAGAGGGAAAAGAATGCCTGCTACGGCTAGTTCCCAGGAAGAGAAGTCCTCCCCGGCTTCTACAAAATCCACCGCATGATGCTGGGGCTCCACTGCGGGAGTCCGCGCCGGTGGGGGCACGCCTTCGACTCTTCAGCCAGGTCTGGGTTTTGTCAGATTTGGATCCTTGGGCGATAGAAATTGTATCCCAAGGCTACAAACTGGAATTCGAAGAAGTGCCTCCTCGACGATTTTTCAAGTCTGCCTTGCCAGCTTCTCCCCCAGAGAGGGGAATAGTTTTAGCTGCAATACAAAAGCTGTGTCGACAGCAGGTGATTATCAAGGTTCCCCTAATACAACAGGGGAAAGGGTACTATTCAACCCTATTTGTGGTCCCAAAACCGGATGGCTCGGTCAGACCCATTCTGAATCTAAAATCCCTAAACCTGTATCTAAAGAGGTTCAAATTCAATATGGAATCTCTCCGGGCAGTGATCTCCAGCCTGGAAGGGGGGGATTTTATGGTATCACTAGACATAAAGGATGCATACCTTCATGTCCCCATTTATCCTCCTCATCAGGCGTACCTGAGATTCGCTGTACAGGACTGTCATTACCAGTTTCAGACGTTGCCGTTTGGGCTGTCCACGGCCCCGAGGATTTTCACCAATGTAATGGCGGAAATGATGGTGCTCCTACGCAGGCAAGGAGTCACAATTATCCCACACTTGGACGATCTCCTGATAAAAGCGAGATCGAGAGATCAGTTGCTGAAAAGCGTGTCACTCTCCCTGAGAGTGCTGCAGCAACACGGCTGGATCCTAAATCTGCCAAAGTCGCAGTTGATTGCAACGACTCGGCTATCCTTTTTAGGCATGATTCTGGACACGGAAAAGAAGAGGGTTTTTCTCCCAACGGAAAAAGCCCAGGAACTCCAGAGCATGGTCAGAGACCTGTTAAAACCAAAAAGAGTGTCAGGTCATCAATGCACTCGAGTACTGGGAAAGATGGTGGCGGCCTACGAGGCCATCCCCTTCGGCAGGTTCCATGCGAGGACATTTCAGTGGGACCTTCTGGACAAGTGGTCGGGGTCCCATCTACAAATACAACAGAAAATAAGCCTGTCCCCCCCCCCCCCTCCCGGCCAGGGTGTCTCTCCTGTGGTGGCTGCAGAGTGCTCACCTTCTAGAGGGTTGCAGGTTCGGCATTCAAGACTGGGTTCTGGTAACCACGGACGCGAGCCTCCGAGGATGGGGAGCAGTCACACAAGGAAGACATTTTCAGGGACTGTGGTCAAGCCAGGAGGCTTGTCTACACATCAACGTGCTGGAATTAAGGGCCATATACAACTGCCTACGACAAGCGGAGACTCTTCTTCGCGACCTACCTGTTCTGATTCAATCGGACAACGTCACAGCAGTGGCTCATGTAAACCGCCAAGGCGGGACAAGGAGCAGAGTGGCAATGGCGGCAGCCACCAAGATTCTTCGCTGGGCGGAAAATCACGTTAGCGCGCTGTCAGCAGGCTTCATTCCGGGAGTGGACAACTGGGAAGCAGAGTTCCTCAGCAGACACGATCTCCATCCAGGAGAGTGGGGTCTGCATCAAGAAGTTTTTGCAGAGATAACAAGTCGTTGGGGGCTTCCTCAAATAGACATGATGGCGTCACGCCTCAACAAGAAACTTCGGAGGTACTGTTCCAGGTCAAGGGACCCTCAGGCTGTAGCGGTAGACGCCCTGGTGAAACCGTGGGTGTTTACGTCGGTCTGTTTTCCCTCCTCTTCCACTCATCTCAAAAATACTGAGAATCATAAGACGAAAAAGAGTCCAGACAATACTCATTGTTCCGGATTGGCCTCGAAGGGCCTGGTATTCAGATCTTCAGGAAATGCTCACAGAAGATCCGTGGCCTCTTCCTCCCAGGGAGGACCTGTTGCAGCAGGGGCCCTGCGTGTTCCAAGACTTACCGCGGTTACGTTTGACGGCATGGCGGTTGAACGCCAAATCGTAGCTAGGAAAGGTATTCCGGGGGAAGTCATCCCTACTCTGATTAAAGCTAGGAAGGAGGTGATGGCGAAACATTATCACCGTATCTGGAGGAAATATGTATCTTGGTGTGAAGCCAAGAATGCTCCTACAGAAGATTTCCACCTGGGCTGTTTTCTCCACTTTCTGCAGACGGGAGTGGATATGGGCCTAAAGTTAGGCTCCATTAAGGTGCAGATTTCGGCCCTGTCAATATTCTTTCAGAAGGAATTGGCTTCTCTCTCAGAAGTCCAGACTTTTGTAAAGGGAGTGCTGCACATCCAGCCTCCTTTTGTGCGCCCAGTGGCGCCATGGGACCTTAACGTGGTGTTACAGTTCCTTAAGTCACACTGGTTTGAACCTCTTCAAACAGTTGAGTTAAAATTTCTCACTTGGAAAGTGGTCATGTTGTTAGCCTTGGCATCTGCGAGGCGGGTGTCCGAATTGGCGGCTTTGTCTCACAAAAGCCCCTATCTGATTTTCCATGTGGATTGTCCAGAGTTGAGGACTCGTCCTCAATTTCTGCCTGAGGTGGTTTCATCGTTCAATATGAACCAACCTATTGTGGTGCCTGTGGCTACGGGTGACTTGGAGGATTCCAAGTGTCTTGATGTAGTCAGGGCCTAAAAAGTTTATGTAGCCAGGACGGCTCGGGTTAGGAAAACATAGGCACTGTTTGTCCTGTACGCAGCCAGCAAGGTTGGCGCTCCTGCTTCTAAGCAGACTATTGCCCGCTGGATCTGTAACACGATTCAGCAGGCTCATTCTACGGCTGGATTGCCGTTACCAAATTCGGTAAAGGCCCATTCCACTAGGAAGGTGGGCTCTTCTTGGGTCGCTGCCCGAGGTGTCTCGGCATTACAACTTTGCCGAGCAGCTACTTGGTTGGGTTCAAACATTTTTGCTAAATTCTACAAGTTTGATACCTTGGCTGATGAGGACCTCATGTTTGCTCAATCGGTGCTGCAGACCGCCCGGTCTGGAGCTTTGGTATAATCCCCATGATCCTTACGGAGTCCCCAGCATCATCTAGGACGTAAAAGAAAATAAGATTTTAAACCTACCGGTAAATATTTTTCTCCTAGTCCGTAGAGGATGCTGGGCGCCCGTCCCAGTGCGGACTAAATTCTGCAAGGCTTGTATATAGTTATTGCTTACATAAGGGTTATGTTACAGTTTTGATCAGTCTCTGGCTGATGCTGTTTTGTTTCATACTGTTAACTGGTTAGTATATTCCATGTTGGATGGTGTGGGCTGGTATGTATCTTGCCCTTAGATTACCAAAAATCTTTTCCTCGTACTGTCCGTCTCCTCTGGGCACAGTTCTTTAACTGAGGTCTGGAGGAGGGGCATAGAGGGAGGAGCCAGTGCACACCCATCTAAAGTCTTTAGAGTGCCCATGTCTCCTGTGGAGCCCGTCTTTATCCTATGGTCCTTACGGAGTCCCCAGCATCCTCTACGGAATAAGAGAAAAAGATTTACAGGTAGGTTTAAAATCTTATTTTTTTTTTCAGGATGAGTGTCTCAAGAGCCCCGCTGTCAAAGACAGCTGATCCAGGTGCTTGTAATGACAAGGACGTTGAGGCAGTAGAAACGGAGTATCCACCGACAGCCTCTGCAGATCTGTGTACCAATGTCTTCTGGGCCATGCCAGAGCTATTAGTATCACGGCGCCCTTTCCTTGTTTGACTTTCCGAATCACCCTGGGCACCAGGGCAATTGGTGGAAACACATAAACTAGATGAAAGTCCCATCTCACTGACAGAGCATCCACAAAGATTGCTTTGGGATCCCTTGTCCTTGACCCGTATGCAGGAACTTTGTTGTTCTGATGAGAAGCCATGAGGTCTATCTCTGGCAGCCCCTACTTGTTTACCATAATCTGGAAGACCTCTGGGTGTAAAGCCCATTCGTTTGCATGAATGGCGTGTCGACTGAGAAAATCTGCTTCCCAGTTTAGTACTCCCAGACCAAACACTGCGGACAAGGCCGGATGATGAAGTTCTGCCCACCGTAACTTTGCGTCTTACCTCCTTCATTGCTTTTTGGCTGCGAGTCCTTCCCTGATGATTTGAGGTACGCTGCTGCCGTCGCATTGTCCAAGCGAATCTGAACCGGTTTTCCTTGAAGTATGTCCTATTCCTGAGTGAGTGCCATATATATGGCCCGATGTTCCAATATATTTATCAGCAGGCAACTTTCTTCCTTGAAATACAAAAGAAAAAAACCCCATGGCGCAAAGTTAACTCTGACAACACGAATGTATTATACTAAACAATTTATTAAAATGACACAATAGAAACGATTTTATCTCCTGAGATACTTAGAAATATTATAGACTGTATAAAAAATGTAATTCTTCTCCTGTAACCATTTAAGTGTTACTTTATAAAAATGTAACAGATAAAAATGTGTCAATACAAAACACAGTGTTGCCACCATTATCCTCATATATCTTTGTAAGAAATATTAGCTATATAGTGTCCACACAATGATGGTATTATACTTGCATAGTAAATAGTCCCAAAGGATCATTACACATGAGGGAGTTAAGCAAAGAGACCGGGTAGGCTGCAAGGCACTGTTGGATCCCCCGGCTTGCTCAGTCCCACAGGCCCCTTTACTCACAGTTTATTATGGAGACAGAGGATTAAATGTTGCCAGAGGATAGCAAACCTGAGAGAGCACTGATGGGATGGTGCTATAGGTACATGCAGATAAGCATCCTGGATATCTAGGGATACATTAAAATCCCCCATGGCTAAGAGAATGGAACTTGAAG
Source organism: Pseudophryne corroboree (assembly GCF_028390025.1). Classification (NCBI taxonomy): domain Eukaryota; kingdom Metazoa; phylum Chordata; class Amphibia; order Anura; family Myobatrachidae; genus Pseudophryne; species Pseudophryne corroboree. The sequence continues at coordinate 582,715,761 of NC_086447.1, read as the reverse complement.
TCTCCATATGAAACCGAGGCACCCAAATGTATTTGTTCAGAACTTGGAGGTAGAGAATGGGCCGGTATGACCCATTCAGTTTCTGTACTAGAAACAGGTTGGAATAGAATAATTGTCCCTGCTGTACAGGAGGGACCGGTACTATCACTCCCGATTGTAGCAACTTCTGAACTGGCTCCTGTAAAGCCCTGGCCTTCGTTTCCACTGAAGACGGGCTGCTACAAAAAAATCTTTGCGGTGGGTGTTTCTTGAAGGCAAACACATAACCGTGAGATACCGCTTCTTGCACCCAGGCATCTGTGGTGGACTGCTGCCAGGTCTGTGCAAATAGAAGTCGGCCTCCCACCCTGGGGTGCCCCAGGTGGAGGACCGTGCCATCAAGCTGATGGCTTTTCTTCTGGTTGGGAAGCAGGCCCTCTGGTAACCCAATGCTTTTTAGTCTTTCCAGACTTATCCAATTGGGACTGTTTGCTGTAACACTTTCCTTTTGCTTTTCCTTGGGCCCGAAGTGTCCCCTTCTGAAACATGTGTAGACTGATTTAATTTCCACAGGCCTTTAAGCCTGCTTTTGTTGAAAGGTTGCAACTTCCTGAACTGGATGTGTCATAACCCAGGGGTATGCTGCACATATGGGTTAATAGGGTAACCCATACCTGGTACTGGAGCTGGCACAATTCGCTCAGATATATTAGATAATGTTTGTGCAAATGATGCCCATGGAGGTTCTGTCTGAACCTGAGCCTGCCTTGGCATATTAAGGAGGCTTTGATGGAAGTTAAAACTATTTTGCACATAACCCATTTTGAACCAGATCTTGAGAGGTTAACCCTGCTTTGCATGACAAACATGATATCAATGTGGGTACAGCTGTGGAGAGTGTTTCCTCCTCACCCTTGCCTCTCTTAGACATGATAACAAATCACACACCTATCTGGTGTTAACTAAACAAATTTGTGACCGTATTCACTTTAAGTTTGCTAAAGTGATATACAATACAATCCTATCCCTCCCTGCCTTGCACCAGCATTGAGCATCAGATATGAGACAGCAGAAATTACTGAAACAAAGTATGTCAGCAGCCACACTAGCAATCAGTCACATTGTTATACATTAGTATACATTAGCAATATGAGCACATATTCAACTACAGGTATGTAGGAGAAACATAATTTTGCATTACCTTTATATAGGACTTTTAACTCATTCAGTCGCACAGCGAAAGAAACAGCAGTAAACGTTTACAAGACTCGTATGCAATAAGCACTTATACAACTACTCATACCCCAGTGGTAGGTAGAGACTCAGTGCTATATCACCTGCCTCAGGAGAACGGTATACAGGAAGACTTAACCCCGCTTCCAGGATCGATCGATACGCTAGCAAATGCTGAGTGGATCCAGACGCTAATAGGGAACACAGACGCCCAAGTGAGCACACTCCTTATTAGTGAACACAGACGCACCAGTGACACAGCCGCCTATCCTCTTCCCTCCCCTGCAATAGCGGCGACATGCCTGAGTTTGGCAAAAAAAGTTCCATCGCTGCCCCCTCCCCGCCCCTTAATGGCATCAGACTGTCAATCATGAATAGGCTGATGCCGCTATGTGTCTGTCATTGCAGGACTCGTCTGCACATGCACAGAACGGGTTCTGCACATGCGCAAAGTACTGGCAATATGGTAAAAATAATTAGTACTTTGCTATGGGCGTAGCAACTCCAACCACATTTGAATGACTCCCAATTAACATACATTTAGATAGATAGATAGATCTCCTAGCTTGCTTTTTCTGCCTGGCATAAGGAAGAAATAAGTAGCCAATACTGACTCAATCCAGAGTCTCTGCCTTTAGCATTTGATTTGGGCAATACATTGTACTAATGAGCATTTTACAGATACATTAGTATCTTATTGTAGTATCATTGTCTTTGCTGCTTAAGACCATATTGCGTGGAGTCTTCCAGATGTTACTTGTTACTGACGTGTGTGTGTGTATACAGAAAATGCACGAGTTACTGGTGTAATAATACTAGCTCCAGTAACATGCTGTGTGTGTATATATATATATATATATATATATATATATATATATATATATATATATATACAGCATCTTGTTCATCAAACAGTGGTGCATATAGTGTTGCTTAAGATTCTCTCTCTTTTCCAGCAATCAGAATGAGTCTTCTAATGATAAGCGAAAATGTCAAACTAGCACGGGAGTATGCTCTACTGGGTAACTATGATTCTGCAATGGTGTACTACCAAGGTGTTCTGGACCAGATGAACAAATATTTGTATGTTAAAGACACCTTTCTTCAACAGAAGTGGCAACAGGTGAGGATTATTTGTCTTTAATCCTGAACAAAGATGTAAATCTTTGAAATGTTTTCTATACTACAAACTGTATACCTTCTCAAATGTAAGTTGTGCAATTGTAAACACTGTACAAAAGTTGTTGTTTCTTTCTAGTTTTGTTAGTTACATGGGCCCTCATTCCGAGTTGATCGCTCGCTGGCTAGTTTTAGCAGCCGTGCAGACGTTATGCCGCTGCCCACTGGGGAGTGTATTTTAGCTTAGCAGAAGTGTGAACGCATGTGCAGCCGAGCTCTGCAAAAAACAGTTTGTGCAGTTTCTGAGTAGCTCTGAACCTACTCAGCGCTTGCGATCACTTCAGCCTATTCGGATTTGACGTCCTATACCCGCCCAGCCACGTCTGCGTTTTTGCAAACACTCCCTGAAAATGGTCAGTTGACACCCAGAAACACCCCCTTCCTGTCAATCTTCTACCGACCGCCAGTGCGAAAGAAAACTAAAGCTAGAACCTGTGCAAAACCACAAAGGGCTTTGTACCCGTATGTCGCGCGTGCACCTTGCGGGGCATACACATGCGCAGAAATGCCAATTTTTAGCCTGGTTGCTGCGCTGCGAACAAGGGCAGCTAGCGATCAACTCGGAATGACCCCCATTGTGTCCTGAGCGAAGACCTGTTTGTCTCGTGCTGTTGATGTAAAGGATTGTGAGATGTGGGAAAATACATCTTTAGAGGTAGACCAACCAGTTTAAATATATACTTGTGGCCCAAAACTCAATGGCTTTTAGTTTAGCTTTCCTTAAACCGAGTCACTTGATTGGATGATGGAAATCACTTGCAGTTTGCTATCAGGTACCTGTCTAATCAAATGATTTGACCCAGCAAAGTGCCAAAAAGGGCAGACGGGACAACCTCATGGTAAAAAACATGTGCGGGTTCTCCTGTTGAAAGCTTTTTGTCCCTGCACATATGTTCAGTCCATGAAGCAATGTTGATAAACTAAATAGATTGATTTCTCTGTCCTTCAACACAGCTTCATTGGAGCTTATTGGAAATATAGGTAAGAACATATAACCTTGTCTGTCCATTTATTGTGCATCTGCATGCTAAGTGACTCCGTTCAGTCACAGGTTCTTATTTATAATTCTATGTATCTATTATATCTATATTAACTGCAAATGTAGTGGCATGGAATGTGTTTTTTCTTTTTATTATGTGTTTGTTTTTTATTTTTTATGAAATTTCCGTTTGGTAACGAATCAAACATTTGATCATTCCAAACAGCATTTTACTAATGGCTTGGAGTAGGGCCACTTTAAAACTCATGACTAAATCGGCAAAACTTTGTCACTTTACACATCCTGCAGGCAATTTTATTTGGCTGTGTGTGTGTGTGTGTGTGTGTGTGTGTGTGTTATTTTCTTTGTTTTCATTCAACCAAATGGCAATCTGATTTTTGAATTGCCTTCTTCGAATTTGCTTATAGAAGTGTAACCTTTAGAACAGTAGGAATAGTGAATTCTAAAAGAAAAGTTTGTGACCAAATTGACAGGAACATTATACAGCCTGGCCTAATGAAATTATTAACATTGTGATTAGTACTGATTGGGTCGATGACAATCATTGTTTTAGAGGTCATTAGTACCGTCTATGAATTGGTCAAAATGGCAAAAGGGTCATACTGGTTCCAAGTCTGAAACTTCAGATATGTACAATTGACTCTAAATAATATAATCAAATATAACACAGATCCTCTTTTGGTAATCTTACTAAATAACTGGGTTGCACAGTGTGTTCATCATTATTAACACTAAGTAATCGACCCGTCTATTGATCAGTTGATCGTAATTCTGCATTCATTGTGTGTTCCATGCAGTATATTTTTTTCCATGTGTTATTCTAATGTTAACATAAAACCGTAGCTAAGATAGACTTACAGTAATAAAGTGTATGGTTCTGCTTTTGAATCACTTTAAATATACAAGATCATTGTGAGAAGTAAAGTAGAAATGCTAATAGTAAACTTTAAATTTATGAATCATTCAGAATAGATATTTGTGTAAGTGATTGCTATTAATTAAATGTCAAATCTAGTTTAAATATAACCAATATATGCCAAAATCACTTATATAGATATACCAGATATTGTTTCACTATACATACATACATACACATGTAAAAAGGGCACTCCGGGATAGGTAATAATGCCGGGGTGGCTTTCTTAAGAATACTTATACCATGCAGATATCCCCAATATGAAGGAAAAGGCGGCACTCCTCCAGTCTTGTGGAAAAGTTCAAAGCTGTTCTGTTTATTTCACAACGTTCCAAAGCCTGCATGTACTTGATTAAAAGGCCAGCAGGCCATGGAACGTTGTGAAATAAACAGAACAGCTTGGAACTTTTTCACAAGACCGGAGGAGTGCCTTCTTTTCCTTCATATTGTAGATATCTGCATGGTGTATATATATGTCTGTCTGTCTATCTGTCTGTCTATCTATCATCTCTCTTCCTCCTATTTCAGTAAATTAATCATTATAACTTTACAGCATCTTGGCAGCCCCTATAATGGGTTATATCCCTGCTAGTTAGATATGTAAAAACACTCCCACAGATAATATATACCCTCCCTGTGTGTCTTTTCCTAACTCAAAATTAGGTAGGTTCAGTACCAGTTTTAGCTTTTCTGTATAGCAGGGCTCACTTCTCTGCTCTATCCTGGCAATACACCATTTGATCCTGCCAGCTGAGAATGGGCTTCCCGATTCTACTACCACCAGGAGCGGAACTGACTGTGGACGTTTGCAAACAGAGCTCCTTCACTAAAGACTGATGTTCTGAGTGCTGCATCATACAGGGAGTTCCAGGCCCGTTGTGAAAAGCTGGGGATGCTGAGTACTCTGCATTATATTGTTTTTGGCTGGAAGAAATAGCACCCAGAGGCAGGATGGAGCCTGAGACCTAAAATCAATCCCAGATCCCATCTTGTGGCCAGTGGCAAAATTAGCAGTGTTTTCATATGCTACATCCAGATAGATTAGTCAGTGATTAGTGTATTTCTTCTGTACCTTTACAGAACCTGTGGGGAAGAGATGGATAGCACAAACATTAATACACTTTGTGAAGCCTGTGATGGAAGTTTTTTTCTGCACAAAATGAAAGTGTATTTTGCAACCCTTGCAAAGAAATCAGCCTCCAGAACAGCTTAATTATTGCTTGGATTAAATAAACATCAGCCTTGGATGTAGTAGATTATGTTTTACATTCAGAAAAGCATACATTAAAGGAAAGACGTTTCCTATTCACTAGTGCAGAATCTGGTGAATTTAAAGAAAAACAGAAATTTAGCTTAAATAATGTAGATTCTTTGCTGAAAAATATATCTAAAGGCCCCCATCCACTAGTCTGATTTGGGCAGTTTTCTTCTAATTTCGACGCATCTGACGGTCAAATCTGAAGAAAAGCGTCACATCGGATGGCTCTTCCGATCCGATGCGGACTCCCGTGTCAGATATGTCTGAACTACATATCTCTGAGGCTGCCCCAACTATATATCTGAAACAGAAGAAATCAGGTGCACATCGGATTGTTTTTTTTGTTTTTTTTAAACTTCTGATGTATCTGATCAGATTCATCTGAAGTGTCATTTGACGGGCATCTCCCTGGCCACTCACACCCACCACAGAACGTGGCGGCAGCAGCTGCATCAGATCAATCACATCTAGCATGTGTGCATCAGATATATCTGATGCGATCTGGCACGTGATAGATCTCATCATATATATCTGAAGTGAATGTAGTGAAAATTAAAGCCAGGGTCCGATCTGATTCCCAGAAAGCTCCCGTGAGAGTTCAAGAGAAATCTGATGTGATCTGCAGTTCAGACAAGTCTGAGTAGTGCATGGGGGGCCTTAAGTCTTTGAGAATGACCAAATTAATAACCTCTGCATCAGCACAAAGATCTCCTTTTGAGCAAGGCAGCTCAAAGAGCAGAGTCTTCCCAACACACATCAGCATCTGGTAATAAAAGATTTTGAGTTAGATGTACTAAGCTGTGGAGAGAAAGTAGCAACTAATCAGCTCCTAACAGTCATTTTTTAAACGCATCCTGTAACATGGGAGTTAGGAGCTTACTGGCTGGTACTTTATCTCTCTCCACTTTATTACTCTCCAAGGATTGGAGAGAGCGGCCAAACCAAAAGAATTTACCATGACTGTTTGTCAGGGTCAATTCTCTATAACAGCTATGGGGGGCAGAATTGCACACACATGGTCAGATTCTATCAAAGACCTGTGGATTCTAGACAACATAAATAATGATTACAAGATACAGTTCCATCAGTATGCATCAGTTCCATCAGGTTTAATGGAGCCAAAGGCCTTACAGAACAGCCTACAAGCTTTAAGCAAATCAGTTGCACTTGACCTTGTTCTATCAGATCATAATGCCTAAGAGTTTTATTGCAAACTGTTCCTTATCAAAAAGAACTTTGGAGCTTCTCACACTATTCTCAACAAGCTTTTCAATGCTGGACAATTTTGAATGGAATCTGTGAACTCTTTGGTATCGGCCATAAATCTCCTCCATAAATCATATATTCCCACTGTCCCAATTTTGGCAGGACAGTCCTGCAGTGTTCAATGGGGAGGGGTTGGGAGGGCAGCCTCTCTGCTGTTGCATAGCTGCAGTGATTGATGCCACATGCAGAGAGAGGCTGGGGACTGCTTGGAAAGTGCGTGTGCGCTCCAGGCGTGTTGCACTGTTACACCTGCATGTGACGTGCAAAGGGAGCAAGGCCACACCCCTATTTGCACAATGTTGCTAACCCCCCCCCAAATGTGGAGATATGGACTAATTTATCAATGAGTGATACATTTGACTGAGAGTGATAAATTGCACCAGCCAACCAACTCCTGTCGTTTTTCAAACAGAGTCTGTAACATGGCAGTTAGGAGCTGATTGGCTGGTGCAATTTGTCCATCAGTGAAATGTATCACTCCATTGATAAATGAGCCCAATAATATATATTTCATGTTGCAGTTCTACACTGGAAGTTCCTTGGATTTTGAATCAAAGATGCTGTGGCATGTTTGTACATGTTTGTTTCTACATGATTTATAAAGACTTAGCCAATTGTATGGGCAGCCACTGAGAATTTATTTGCTTCTAAACAATCAGGTAAATAATTCACTGTTTAACCTAACATTTTCCAGAATGGCCTGTAATAAGAAAACGAGTCTTGCATATTTGACTTTGCAAATCTTTTCTGGCAGGTTTGGCAGGAGATCAGTGTGGAAGCGAAGCATGTGAAGGACATCATGTCTACACTGGAAAGTTTTAAACTGGACAGCTCTCCCGTGAAAGCAGCCCAACATGATTTCCCAGTTCAGGACGGAGAAGTCTGGTCCTTACCAGTACCAGTTGAACGTAGGTGAGCTGAATGTCCAGTTAGTGTTATGTATTTAAATGTGGTACATTTGCATTTCTAAGGGAGACTTTTACTCATGAGTATTGCAGGTGAAAAAGAAGTTACATAGTGTAGTTTGCATATTCTGCAGGATATGCACCTAAAAGATGTACAAAGGAGAAGGGTGGGAGTAGTGGGGCGCTGTATGGGTTTTTGGTAGGCTGGCCTGGGGGGGGGGGGTTTGAGTCCCCTATTAGACTCCAAATGAAAATGCAAACTGGAAAAGATTTAACTCCCCCTTTTGGGCGCCAAAAAAACCTTATAACTACCTAGTGCTAGGTGTCAAAAGATGATGAAATAGGTATATATAAAAAATATTTTTAATAAAAGTAACACTGGTTAAAATATATTAACATAAAATGCAAATTATGCAACAATGCAGACAGGAAAAAGTCATACCGGTAGGGGTGTATGGAGCCACAGGTGTTAAGGTGAAACAGAGTATCCCGGGAAAATACCCTGTTTTTGGCTCCAAGAATTTTTCCCACCGACCGTGATGAAGGGTTTAAACGTCCGTGGATGATGAAAGCACAGCAGGGCAACTCCGACGCCTTTCGGGACTATCCTGTCCCTTTTTCAAGGCCTTGAAAAAGGGACAGGATAGTCCCGAAACGCGTCGCAGTTGCCCTGCTGTGCTTTCATCATCCACGGACGTTTAAACCCTTCATCACGGCCGGTGGGAAAAATTCTTGGAGCCAAAAGCAGGGTATTTTCCCGGGATACTCTGTTTCACCTTAACACCTGTGGCTCCATACACCCCTACCGGTATGACTTTTTCCTGTCTGCATTGTTGCATAATTTGCATTTTATGTTAATATATTTTAACCAGTGTTAATACCTATTTCATCATCTTTTGACACCTAGCACTAGGTAGTTATAAGGTTTTTTTGGCGCCCAAAAGGGGGAGTTAAATCTTTTCCAGTTTGCACCTAAAAGATGTAGCCTGTCCTATACATGAGGAATTCAGCTGTATTGGGCCATATACATACATGTGTTTTCCATAAACAGGGAGTGGGTTGAATAACTTGCTGCTTCGCGTTCATGTTATAAACACATACTGTACATCACTGCTGAGAGCCTCCTATAGTTACTATGAGCTCCTGTTCTACACAGGGTATTTGGGAGAGAATCCTAGGGAGAGCATGTCGGAAGACAATTGCTACAGTATATATGCTTCATTGGATTGTGTGATGCCCCGTATCTGGAAAACAGTAATTACAGAGTATTCCACAAAATCATTAAACTTTGTTTTTCTGGTTCTTCATGTTTTTTTTTTTTTTTTTTAAGTTTAAATTCAGTTTAATTTTTTCTTCTTTGAGTGACATTGAACAAATTACATTTATTAGACAAAATGGAGTAAATAGCTTCTTACTTTAATAAATATGCTCTTTTATTTACTCATGATCTCAGAGTAGGAGTATACAGCATATTGTTAATTGCAGAATACTAATAATTTCTCTGGAGGTATATGTTCCCTCTAATACTAATAAGTTGTCTGGAGGTATATGATATGCTGTTCTTCTTTCCCAGGCCATGTAATGGGGCTGATTCTGAGTCACATGCAAAGCAGCTATAGTTGAGGCAGCTGCAGAGGACTGACTCACTGCCTTATGCTCATGCAAGTTTCCACAGAGCTAATGTGGGGGCTCGTGCATCTTCACGCTGCGTCATTTAGTGATTTTACACAAACCGCCACAAACGTCCGCATTAGTATCAACACTTGCACCAGCCTCATGCTAGGTGCAAGAGATCCGAAAGAAACAGGCTTCCATTCCATATTCATGACACAGACTCGCACAGAGCATTAGATACACGTTCACTATACTCCCATAAGGCGGCAGTACATACGTCCTCATTGGCACCACCCAGTTTCCTCCCTGACACACCTATTTTCACTGGAAGCCAGATCAGACCTGGTGGGAGCTCGGTTACGTCACTACAGCCACATCTGGGACGGTTCCTGGCAACATGCTTGGGTAAGGGACCTTGTCTCTCAGGGTTACAAGCTGGAGTTCGACGGTGCTCCTCCCCAACGATTTTTCAAATCAGGCTTACCAGCTTTGGAAAATATGCGTGGTACACTACTACTGACCGTAACCAAGCTGGTCCAGTCCCAGGTCATTGTTCCAATACCCCTACAACAACGAGGACAGGGTTACTACTCCAGTCTATTCGTAGTACCAAAACTAGATGGGTCTGTGAGACCCATTCTGACTCTGAAGTCATTGAATCCTTACCTGGAAGGTTTTCAAATTCAAGATGGAATCTTTGAGAGCAGTGATCGCAGGCCTGGGACATCAGGAATTCCTAGTGTCCCTGGATATCAAGGACGCTTACCTCCATATCCCAATTTAGCCTCCTCATCAGGCCTATCTTCGGTTCGCCCTACTGAACGATCACTACCAGTTTCAGGCGTTACCCTTCGCCTGTCTACAGCTCCGAGGGTGTTCACGAAGGTGATGGCAGAAATTATGTTTCAGCTCAGGGTCCAGGGGGTCAACGTAATTCCATACCTGGACGATCTCCTGATAAAAGATAGTTCCAGGGAGCTTCTATTGCTCCATATAGATCGCACTGTCCAACATCTGTCTCACCACGGGTGGATACCCAATCTGTAGAAATCCCACCTGGAACCGTCTCAGCGGCTCCTGTTTCTGGGGATGCTCCTGGCTACTGTAGCACAGAAAGTGTTCCTCCCAGAGGAAAAAGTGAGAACACTTCAAGAAATGGTTCGCATGGTGCTCCGACCTGCTAGAGAATCCATTCATCTTTGCATAAAATTGTTGGGAAAGATGGTGGCCTCGTACGAGGCGATACAGTTCGGAAGGTTTCATGCCAGACCGTTCCAATTGGATATCCTGAACAAGTCGTCCGGTTCCCATCTTCAGCTGCACTGGATGGTTCGGCTTCACCCCAGGCCAGGATTTCACTCCTGGGGTGGCTACAGTCTTCCAACCTGCTGGAAGGTCGACGCTTTGGGATTCAAGTTTGGATCCTCCTCACGACGGATGCGAGTCTGAGAGGATGGGGAGCTGTCACCCAAGGGGCGCAGTTCCAGGGCAGGTTGTCTGCCCAAGAAGCCCTCCTTCCAATCAACATCCTGGAACTTCGGGCCATCTACAGTGCTCTAATTCAGGCCTTCCCTCTACTCCGGGATTGGGCGATCCAGGTTCAGTCGGACAACGCCACGGCTGTGGCGAACATCAATCGACAAGGAGGGACAAAAAGCAGAGCCTGCATGCGAGAATTGTCAAGAATACTCTTCTGGGTGGAAAGAAATGCAAGAGCACTGTCCGCAATCTTTATTCCGGGGGTGGATAACTGGTAAGCGGACTTCCTCAGTCGCCATGATCTCCACCCAGGGGAGTGGGGGACTACACCCTCAGGTGTTTCAACAGATCATCGACAGGTGGGGCTGCCCACAGATCGACATGATGGCCTCTCGCTCAACAAGAAGCTTCGTTGCTATTGCTTGCTAACCAGAGACCCTCAGGCGGTCGCAGTGGATGCGCTGACAATGCCTTGGCCTTACCAGCTGGTCTAGCTATTTTCTCCGATTCCGTTGATACCCAGGGTACTCAAGAGGATCAGGCATCAAGGAGTGCAGGCAATCTTGATTGCCCCGGATTGGCCCCGAAGAGCGTGGTACGCGGCTCTTCAGGACATGTCCGTAGAGGACCCTTGGCCTCTGCCGCTAAGAAGAGATCTTTTTCAGCAAGGACCGTTCGTCTACCCGGACTTACGGCGGCTTCGTTTGACGGCATGGAAGTTGAGTGGAACATCTTCGCTCAGAAAGGGCTTTCCAAAAAGGTCATTGCCACTATGGTGCAAGACAGAAAACCTGTGACGTCAAAACACTATCATCATATCTGGCGGAGATATGTCTCTTGGTGCAAGGAACGCACAAATCCATCTGCGGAAATCCACTTGGGGAGATTCCTTCATTTCCTGCAGGCTGGAGTGGATAAAGGCTTCCGTCTTGGATCCATTAAGGTCCAGATTTCAGCTCTTTCCATCTTCTTCCAGAAGAAGTTGGCTCTCCTGCCAGATGTTCAGACTTCTTGCAAGGGGTACTTCACATACAACCTCCGTTTGTGCCACCTACGGCACCTTGGGATTTGGATGTGGTGTTACGCTTTCTACAGTCCTCCTGGTTTGAACCTCTGATGACGGTAGAAGACAAGTGCCTCACGTGGAAGACGGTGATGTTACTGGCCCTGGCTTCTGCTAGACGTGTCTCAGAATTAGTGGCCTTATTGTGTAAAAATCCCTATTTGAACTTTTACGAGGACAGAGCGGAGCTCAGGACTAGACAGCAGTTCCTGCCAAAGGTGGTCTCCGCATTTCACTTGAATCAACCTATTGTGATTCCGTCCGCTTCTGGCACTTCTGCCCCTCCGGAGCCATTGGATGCAGTGTGAGCCTTGAAAATCTGTCAGGAGGACGGCTCGGATCAGAAAGACTTATTCCTTGTTCGTGCTGTATGATGCGCAGAAAAAGGGTTGCCCTGCTTCAAAGCAGTCTGTTGGGCGTTTGATTCGGCTTACTATCCAAAAGGCCTATGTGTCGGCAGCCTTACCTGTTCCACAGTCTCTGAAGGCCCACTCTACGAGATCGGTGGAGTCTCCTGGGCGGCTGCCTGTGAAGTCTCGGCCCTCCAACTGTGCCGAGCTGCTACCTGGTCGGGGAAGAACACCTTTTTGAAGTTCTACAAATTGATACCCTGGCCAAAGAGGATACCCAGTTTGGGCAGACGGTGCTGCAGATATCTCCGCACGTTCCCGCCCGTTCTGGAAGCTTTGGGACATCCCCCATCGTACTAATCTGTCCCCAATATCCCTTATGGATGCTAGAGAAAATAGGATTTTAAATACCTACCGGTAAATCCTTTTCTCGTAGTCCATAAGGGATATTGGGCGCCCACCTCTGTGCGGTGACTTTCTGCAGGTTCTCTGTTAGGTGTTACCTGTTCAGCCATTGCTGTTTATGTTGCCAGATGTTGCTGTCCCGGTTTTGTTTTGGTGTGCTGGTGTATAAATCTCAACACACTTATTTTTGTTATGTTCCTTCTCTCAAGTACAGTATGTCATTCTCCTTCTGGCACTGTTTTACCTATAACTGACCTGTAGGAGGAGGCATAGAGGGGAGGAGCCAGCACACCCAGCTGAAGAAATTTAAAGTGCACTGGCTCCTTTGGAACCGTCTATACCCATTGTACTAATCTGTCCCCAATATCCCTTATGGACTACGAGAAAAGGATTTACCGGTAGGTATGTAAAATCCTATTTTTTTTATTTTTTGCTTTGATTCCATCTCCGAATCATCCCCCAAATTTACAGGAATGCATTTTAACTGTTTCTTTCAAGCAATAATACATTATTTTTTTTCTTTGTTTTAAATGAAGGCCTTCACCAGGTCTCCGGAAACGTCAGTCTGCCCAGTTTAGTGACAATCGAGCGCATAACAATCGCTTAAGTGCAGCTGTCAAGGGCCCAAATCCCCCTTCAAGAAATGTTAATAACCAGAAAGCAAAGCCTGCCCGTGCCAGAGACAAGAAAGACCCATTGAGTAAAGTGAAAGAAGAAAAGGTAGTTATTAACTACAATTAAATGGATGTATACAGTCCTACATGTGCTACTTCTGTACATGCCAGCCTTTGGGCTCAAATGGTTCAAATAACTTGTAATATTGTATAAATATTCAAAGTTCTATTTAGTAGTGTGAGTGTGCAGATGTTGTCTGACTTAAAAGGTTGCTGTAATTCCACCAAGTTGCTGAGCAATTCAGTTTTTCAGAAGTTAAATACTGATGCAAAATATTACCTGAAATCCAGAGTAGAATGTTTAAAAGGTATATAATGTCCACACTGTAAACAGTAGTGGCAGTAGCATTTAAACTGCATTGGAATCCTGGCGCTGGCTTCCTTGTGTCTGCAGTTTCACTATCAACATAATGACTGCAGACATCCGGACTGCAAATTTCCATACATATACAGTAATTGCTCCAAGTCACGTCTCTATGACTTACATAGAGAGAGGTACACTAATAAACGGTACATAGGCTACTCATTAGCTGTCTGGATATATATCATTTCTCTTACGTCCTAGAGGATGCTGGGGACTCCGTAAGGTCCATGGGGTATAGATGGGCTCCGCAGGAGATAGGGCACCTAAAAAGAACTTTGACTATGGGTGTGCACTGGCTCCTCCCTCTATGCCCCTTCTCCAGACCTCAGTTAGATCTTGTGCCCAGAGGAGAATGGGTGCACTGCAGAGAGCTCTCCAGAGTTTTCTGTGGAAAAATAATTTTGTTAGGTTTTTTATTTTCAGGGAGTCCTGTTGGCAACAGGCTCCCTGCATCGTGGGACTGAGGAGAGAGAAGCAGAGCTGGCTTGTAAAGTTGGGCACTGCTTCTAGGCTACTGGACACCATTAGCTCCAGAGGGAGTCGGAACACAGGTCTCACCTGGGGTTCGTCCCGGAGCCGTGCCGCCACCGTCCTCCTCACAGATGCCGAAGATAGAAGCCGGGTGAGTATTAAGGAAAAGACTTCAGGCGGCAGAAGACATCAGATCTTCATGAGGTAAGCGCGCAGCGGTAAGCTGCGCGCCATTGCTCCCTGTGACACACACAAAGCAGGCACTGAAGGGTGCAGGGCGCAGGGGGGTGGGCGCCCTGGGCAGCAATAAACCTCGATTTGGCCATAAATAAGGTGGATTAGGCTGGGGGACAGTAAATCCGCGGACCCCCGCCATTTTATTAATATATGATGAAGGGACCGAAGCCCGCCGTCGGGTGGGTGGGGCTTGATCCTCAGCACTAACCAGCGCCATTTTCTCCACAGAGGCTGCATGAGAAAACGCTGGCTCCCTGTTCTCTCCCCTGCTGAGCTTCACAGGTTGGAAAAAGGAGGAGGGGGGCACTTTGGCGACGCAGTGAGTGTAGATTACGATTATAAACATATAAAAGAGCTATCTGGTTGTATATTCCAGGGTTTTTAATCGCTGGGTGTGTGCTGGCATACTCTATCTCTCTGTCTCTCCTAAGGGCCTGGTTGGGGTTTTGTCCCCTTATAGGTAAATCCCTGTGTGTGTGGGGTGTCGGTACGTGTGTGTCGACATGACTGAGGCGGAAGGCTTCTCCAAGGAGGAGGTTGAGCAAATGAGTGGTGTGTCCCCGTCGGTTGTGCCGACTCCTGATTGGATGGACATGTGGCATACGTTGCATGCAAGTGTGGCATCTTTACATAAGAGGCTTGATAAGGCTGGTTTAGGGGGCACATCAGGCGGTCAATCCTCAGATTGGACCGACTCACAGGTCCCGTCGGGGTCTCAAAAGCGTCCCTTAACACAAGACACTACTACCAACGCGGATTCTGATTCCAGTGTCGACTATGACGAAGTAAAATTGCACCCTAGGGTGACTAAAACCATTCAGTGTATGATTGTGGCAATAAGGGATGTGTTGCATATTGAGGATGAACCCTCGGTCCCCGACACAAGGGTACACATGTTTAAGGAAAAGAAACAGATTATTAATTTTCCCACATCTCATGAATTAAATGAGTTCTTTAGAAAAGCTTGGGAGACTCCGGATAAGAGACCGCAGATCCGCAAAAGAATTTTTATGGCATACCCTTTCCCTAAGCAGGACAGGGAGATTTGGGAATTACCCCCCACTGTGGACAAGGCTCTGACGCGCTTATCCAAGAAAGTGGCGCTACCGTCTCCTGACACAGCGGCCCTTAAAGACCCAGCAGATCGCAGGCAAGAAACTACCTTAAAGGGTATTTATTCTCATACGGGTGCTGTGCTAAGACCGACGATTGCGTCGGCATGGGTGTGTAGCGCAATTGCAGCTTGGACAGATGAGCTGACAGATCAATTTGATACCATGGATAAGGACTCTATATTCCTAACTCTAGCCCATATAAAAGACGCAGTCTTATTTATGAGGGATGCTCAAAGGGACATTGGATTGCTAGCTTCTAGGGCCAATGCCATGGCTATCTCAGCGAGAAGATCCTTATGTACTCGCCAATGGACGGGTGATGCGGATTCCAAGAAACATATGGAAGTACTACCCTATAAGGGGGATGTATTGTTTGGGGATGGACTGACGGACCTGGTTTCCACAGCTACAGTATGTAAATCAAATTTTTTACCATATATTCCCCAACAGCAAAAGAAAGTAACACCCTATCAGATGCAGTCCTTTCGGTCGCACAAGTGCAAAAGAGGTCGGGGATCCTCTTTCATCGCCAGAGGTAAGGGCAGAGGCAAGAGAGCACCTGCTGCGGCAGGTGCCCAGGAACAAAAGTCCTCCCCGGCTGCTTCAAAACCCACAGCATGACGCTGGGGCTCCCCTGAGGGAGTCCGCACCGGTGGGGGCACGTCTTCGACTTTTCAGTCAGGCCTGGGTCAGTTCGGACCTGAATCCCTGGGTGTTGGAAATAGTTTCTCAGGGTTACAAACTGGAATTCGAGGAGGTGCCCCCGCGCCGATTTTTCAAATCGGCACTACCAGCTTCCACATCGGAAAGGGATGTAGTGTTAGCTGCAATTCAAACGCTGTGTATACAGCAAGTGATAATCAAGGTTCCCCTGCACCAGCAGGGAAGAGGTTACTACTCAACCCTATTTGTGGTCCCGAAACCGGACGGTTCGGTCAGACCGATTTTGAATCTGAAATCCCTAAACCTGTACATAAAAAGATTCAAATTCAAAATGGAATCACTCAGAGCGATAATAGCCAACATGGAGGAGGGGGAGTTTATGGTGTCTCTGGACATAAAGGATGCGTACCTTCATGTCCCCATATATGCCCCCAATCAGGAATACCTGAGATTCGCTGTACAGGATTGTCATTACCAATTTCAGACGTTGCCGTTTGGACTTTCCACGGTTCCGAGGATTTTCACCAAGATAATGGCGGAAATGATGGTGGTCCTGCGCAAGCATGGTGTCACAATTATCCCATACTTGGACGATCTCCTGATAAAAGCGAGATCAAGAGAGAAATTGCTGAGCAGTGTGGCGCTCTCTCTGAGAGTGCTCCAGCAACACGGTTGGATTCTAAATCTACCAAAGTCACAGTTGATTCCGACAACTCGACTGCCGTTCTTAGGTATGCTACTGGATACGGAACAAATGAAGGTCTTCCTCCCAATAGAGAAAGCCCAAGACATCCAGAACATGGTCAGAGAACTGCTAAAAACGAAAAGGGTGTCAGTTCACCAATGCACTCGAGTTCTGGGGAAAATGGTGGCGGCCTACAAGGCCATTCCCTTCGGCAGGTTCCATGCAAGGACTTTTCAATGGGACCTTCTGGACAAGTGGTCCGGGTCCCATCTGCACTTACATCGGAAAATAACTCTGTCCCCAGGGACCAGAGTGTCCCTCCTGTGGTGGTTGCAAAGTGCTCACCTCCTGGAGGGTCGCAGGTTAGGAATTCAGGATTGGATCCTGGTTACCACGGACGCGAGCCTCCGAGGATGGGGAGCGGTCACACAGGGAAAACATTTTCAGGGTCTGTGGTCAGACCAGGAGTCCTGTCTACACATCAATGTGTTGGAACTCAGGGCCATTTACAACGGCCTTCGACAAGCGGAGAATTTTCTTCGAAACCTACCGGTTCTGATTCAATCAGACAATGTCACAGCAGTGGCTCATGTGAACCGCCAAGGCGGGACTAAAAGCAGAGTCGCGATGGCGGAAGCCACAAGGATCCTTCGCTGGGCTGAAAATCATGTAAGCGCTCTGTCAGCTGTCTTCGTTCCGGGAGTGGACAACTGGGAAGCAGACTTCCTCAGCAGACACGATCTCCATCCAGGAGAGTGGGGACTTCATCAAGAAATCTTTGCAGACGTAACACGTCTTTGGGGAACTCCTCAATTAGACATGATGGCGTCACGCCTCAACAAAAAACTTCAGAGGTACTGCGCCAGGTATCGGGACCCTCAGGCAATAGCAGTGGACGCTCTGGTAACACCGTGGGTGTTCAAATCGGTCTATGTGTTTCCTCCTCTTCCTCTCATCACGAAAGTGTTGAGGATCATAAGACGAAGAAGAGTACAGACGATACTCGTTGTCCCAGACTGGCCTTGAAGGGCTTGGTACTCGTATCTACAAGAGATGCTCACAGGAGACCCCTGGACTCTTCCTCTGAGGGAAGACCTGTTGCAGCAGGGGCCCTGTGTATTTCAAGACTTACCGCGGTTACGTTTGACAGCATGGCGGTTGAACGCCGAATCCTAGCAAAAAAGGGGATTCCGGAAGAGGTCATCCCTACGTTAATAAAGGCTAGGAAGGAGGTGACGATAAAACATTATCACCGTATCTGGCGAAAGTATGTGTCTTGGTGTGAGACCAAGAATGCACCTACGGAAGATTTTCATCTGGGTCGTTTTCTCCACTTCCTACAGACAGGAGTGGATATGGGCCTGAAATTAGGCTCTGTTAAGGTACGGATTTTGGCCCTCTCGATTTTCTTTCAGAAGGAATTGGCTTCTCTTCCAGAAGTCCAGACGTTTGTAAAGGGAGTGCTGCACATCCAGCCCCCTTTTGTGCCTCCAGTGGCACCGTGGGACCTGAACGTGGTGTTGCAGTTCCTAAAATCACACTGGTTTGAACCGCTTAACAAGGTTGAGTTGAAATTTCTTACCTGGAAGGTGGTCATGTTGTTGGCCTTAGCATCAGCAAGGCCAGTGTCAGAATTGGCGGCTTTGTCACACAAGAGCCCCTACTTGATTTTTCATGTGGATCGAGCTGAATTGAGGACACGTCCGCAATTTTTGCCTAAAGTGGTTTCTTCGTTCCATATGAATCAACCTATTGTGGTGCCTGTGGCTACAAGTGACCTGGAGGATTCCAGATCCCTGGACGTAGTCAGGGCCTTAAAAATTTATGTAGCCAGGACGGCTAGAATTAGGAAAACAGAAGCTCTGTTTATCCTGTATGCGGCCAATAAGATTGGCGCTCCTGCTTCGAAGCAGACTATTGCTTGCTGGATCTGTAATACGATTCAGCAGGCTCACTCTACGGCTGGATTGCCGGTACCAAATTCGGTTAAGGCCCATTCCACTAGGAAGGTGGGCTCTTCTTGGGCGGCTGCCCGAGGCGTCTCGGCTTTACAACTTTGCAGAGCGGCGACTTGGTCGGGGTCAAACACTTTTGCTAAATTCTACAAGTTTGATACCCTGGCTGATGAGGACCTAGCGTTTGCTCAGTCGGTGCTGCAGAGTCATACGCACTCTCCCGCCCGATTGGATGCTTTGGTATAAACCCCATGGTCCTTACGGAGTCCCCAGCATCCTCTAGAACGTAAGAGAAAATAAGATTTTAAACCTACCGGTAAATCTATTTCTCCTAGTCCGTAGAGGATGCTGGGCGCCCGTCCCAGTGCGGAAACTCTGCAAGACTTGTATATAGTTGTTGCTTACATAAGGGTTATGTTACAGTTGACATCGGTCTTGGACCGTTACTGTTGTTTTTGATCATACTGTTAACTGGTTATGTATGTTCCAGGTTACATGGTATGATTGGTGTGGGCTGGTATGAATCTTGCCCTTGGATTGCTAAATCCTGCCTTGTATTGTCCATCTCCTCTGGGCACAGTTCTCTAACTGAGGTCTGGAGGACCAGGGTGGTGAAAACATGTGAAAGATATCTGTCTCTCACGTTTGAACTCTGCCTCCAGACCGGAGGAGAACTATGTATACGTAGAGTATACATAGAGGGAGGAGCCAGTGCACACCCATAGTCAAAGTTCTTTTTAGGTGCCCTATCTCCTGCGGAGCCCGTCTATACCCCATGGTCCTTACGGAGCCCCCAGCATCCTCTACGGACTAGGAGAAATAGATTTACCGGTAGGTTTAAAATCTTATTTTTCCTGCCTCTTTCCCAACCAAAGCATGAATCTCTCTAAACAGGAGTAATTAGTAATTCTTCATTGTCTAGGGCCAGGTGTAGTAATTTACTGAGGAAATACGTTTGACTGACAGCTAATCATCTTCATCTTTTTAAGTTGCTCTCATATACGATTATATTAGACCAGGGGTCGGCCATGTTTCCTATCAGTATGCTGGCTAAATTCTAATTTAGCTCAGTGCACTGTTTCAATATCTGTTATATTAATAGTTAATAATAATTCGACCAGCAAATAAGTATACGCATCTTTTTAAAATAAGAAAATATACAGGTGAAACTCAGAAAATTAGAATATCGTGCAAAAGTTCATTTATTTCACTAATTCAACTTAAAAGGTGAAACTAATATATTATATAGGCTCATTACATGCAAAGTGGGATATTTCAAACCTTTATTTGTTATAATTTTGATGATTGTGGCTTACAGTTTAAGAATACCCCTAATCCAAAATCTCAGAAAATTAGAATATTACATAAAATCAATAAAAAAAGGATTTTAAATACAGAAATGTCGGCCCTCTGAAAAGTATAATCATGCATATGTACTCAGTACTTGGTTTGGGCCCCTTTTGCATGAATTACTCCCTCAGTGCGGGGTGGCATGGATTCTATCAGCCTGTGGCAGTGCTGAGGTGTTATGGAAGACCAGGATGCTTCAATAGCGGCCTTCAGCTCTTCTGCATTGTTCGGTCTCATGTCTCTCATCTTTCTCTTGGTGATGCCCCATAGATACATTCTTAGTTATAATGTAGATTAAAGATGTGAGAACAGTAGAATTGACAGGTGATGGCACCCTGCAAGCCCAACACACCAACAGATTGTATATGTCAATCAGTCTGTTTATGCTTACTATTACTGTTTGCTGTAATAATGTAAATTATGAACAATTTATATTTTAATAAAAAAAAAATACTGAGGCTTAATGTTATTCTGTAACTTACTTATTGGTTCTAGCTGGTAAAACTTCTGAGCCACTTAAAACTGTCTGGCAGCATATTGTGGGTTGCTGACTCCTGCACTAGACCATCAGATGCAATATTAAGGGAATGGTTAGTTAAGGGAATTACCAGTACCGGATACCCCAATTCTAGGGAAAAAAGTACCCCCTCCCCGATTTAAGCTTATGCAGCACTAGGTATTGCATTTTTCGGCCCAAATGGCATCAGGAAGCCAGCCTGATGCCAACTGGCCTGTGGCTATCCGGAATCCTGGTTGGTAACCATGTTGTGGAGACCCCTCTATGCAGCCCAGTCTGGCAATGTTCAATGCCAATGTTCCCCCCCTCACCTTACCTGTTATGTTGCATGTCTGGAATGGTCGAGAGGATCTTTACATTTCCATGTTCAAATCACTTTTCTCTAACGTCCTAGTAGATGCTGGGGACTCCGTAAGGACCATGGGGAATAGACGGGCTCCGCAGGAGACATGGGCACTTTAAGAAAGAATTCAGATTCTGGTGTGCTCTGGCTCCTCCCTCCATGTCCCTCCTCCAGACCTCAGTTTGAATCTGTGCCCGGACGAGCTGGGTGCTGTTCAGTGAGCTCTCCTGAGCTTGCTGTAAGAAAGTATTTTGTTAGGTTTTTTATTTTTAGGGAGCTCTGCTGGCAACAGACTCCCTGCATCGTGGGACAGAGGGGAGAGAAGCAGCCCTACTCTCTGAAGCTAGGTCCTGCTTCTTAGGCTACTGGACACCATTAGCTCCAGAGGGATCGTACACAGGATCGCACCCTCGTCGTCCGATCCCAGAGCTGCGCCGCCGTCCCCCTCGCAGAGCCGGAAGACAGAAGCCGGGTGAGTATGAGAAGCAAGAAGACTTCGAAATCGGCGGCAGAAGACTCCGTTCTTCACATGAGGTAACGCACAGCACTGCAGCTGTGCGCCATTGCTCCAAACACACCTCACATACTCCGGTCACTGTAAGGGTGCAGGGCGCAGGGGGGAAAGGGGGGCGCCCTGGGCAGCATATGGACCTCTGTTGGCAAAAGTACTCATATATACAGTTGGGCACTGTATATATGTATGAGCCCCCGCCATAAAGAGATGTATTTTAGCGGGACAGAAGCCCGCCGTCGAGGGGGCGGGGCTTCTCCTTCAGCACTCACCAGCGCCATTTTTTCTCCACAGCTCCGCTGAGAAGAAGCTCCCCAGGCTCTCCCCTGCAGATCACGGTAGAAAAGGGTAAAAAGAGAGGGGGGGCACATAATTAGGCGCAAAAAACACAATATACAGCAGCTACTGGGTTAACATTAAGTTACTGTGTTATTCCTGGGTTATATAGCGCTGGGGTGTGTGCTGGCATACTCTCTCTCTGTCTCACCAAAGGGCCTTGTGGGGGAACGGTCTTCAAAAAGGGCATTCCCTGTGTGTGTGGTGTGTCGGTACGCTTGTGTCGACATGTCTGATGAGGAAGGCTATGTGGAAGCAGAGCGGGAGCAAATGAATGTGGTGTCTCTGCCGACGGCACCGACACCTGATTGGATGGATATGTGGAAGGTTTTAAATGATAATGTTAATTCCTTGCATAAAAGGTTAGACAAAGCTGAAACCTCAGGACAGTCAGGGTCCCAACCCATGCCTGATCCTATGTCGCAGAGGCCGACAGGGTCTCAGAAGCGCCCACTATCCCAAATTATTGACACGGATACCGACATGGATTCTGACTCCAGTGTCGATTACGATGATGCAAAGTTACAGCCAATATTGGCTAAATCCATCCGTTATATGATTATAGCTATTAAGGATGTGTTGCACATCACAGAGGAAACCCCAGTCCCTGACAGGAGGGTTCATATGTATGGGGAAAAGAAGCCGCAGGTAACTTTTCCCCCCTCACACGAGCTCAATGAGTTATGTGAAAAGGCTTGGGAATCTCCAGATAAAAAACTGCAGATTTCCAAAAAGATTCTTATGGCGTATCCTTTCCCGCCAACGGACAGGTTACGCTGGGAATCCTCCCCTAGGGTGGACAAAGCTTTGACACGCTTATCCAAGAAGGTAGCCCTGCCGTCACAGGATACGGCTACCCTCAAAGATGCTGCGGATCGCAAACAGAAGGCTACCCTGAAGTCAATTTATACACATTCAGGTACCTTACTGAGGCCGGCAATCGCGTCGGCTTGGGTGTGTAGTGCTGTAGCAGCATGGACGGATACCTTATCTGAGGAACTTGATACCTTAGACAAGGATACTATATTAATGACCCTGGGGCATATTAAAGACGCTGTCCTTTATATGAGAGATGCTCAGAGAGACAGTAGCCTACTAGGTTCTAGAATAAATGCTGTCTATTTCTGCCAGAAGGGTCCTGTGGACTCGGCAATGGACAGGTGATGCCGACTCAAAAAGGCACATGGAGGTTTTACCTTACAAGGGTGAGGAATTGTTTGGGGAGGGTCTCTCGGACCTGGTCTCCACAGCTACTGCTGGAAAGTCAAATTTTTTGCCATATGTTTCCGCACAGCCTAAGAAAGCACCGTATTACCAAATGCAGTCCTTTCGATCACAAAAAGGCAAGAAAGCCCGAGGTGCGTCCTTTCTGAGGAAGGAAGCTGCACAACACAGCTAGTTCCCAGGAACAGAAGTCCTCCCGGCTTCCACTAAATCCACCGCATGACGCTGGGGCTCCACAGGCGGAGCCAGGCCCGGTGGGGGCGCGTCTCCGAAATTTCAGCCACAAGTGGGTTCACTCACAGGTGGATTCCTGGGCAATAGCTATTGTGTCTCAGGGATACAAGCTGGAATTCGAAGAGATGCCCCCTCACCGATACCTCAAGTCGGCCCTGCCAGCTTCCCCCTTAGAGAGGGAAATAGTGTTAACTGCAATTCACAAATTGTATCTTCAACAGGTGGTGGTCAAGGTTCACCTCCTTCAACAAGGAAAGGGTTATTATTCGACCATGTTTGTGATACCGAAACCGGACGGTTCGGTCAGACCCATATTGAATTTAAAATCCCTGAACATGTACCTAAAAAGGTTCCGGTTCAAGATGGAATCGCTGAGAGCGGTCATTGCAAGCCTGGAAGGGGGGGATTTTATGGTCTCTCTGGACATAAAGGAGGCATACCTTCATGTCCCCATTTATCCACCTCATCAGGCGTACCTCAGATTTGTGGTACAGGATTGTCATTACCAATTTCAGACGTTGCCGTTTGGTCTCTCCACGGCTCCGAGAATATTTACCAAGGTAATGGCGGAAATGATGGTACTCATGCGGAAGCAATGGGTCACAATTATCCCATACTTGGACGATCTCCTCATAAAAGCGAGGTCAAGAGAGCAGTTGCTGATCAGCGTAGCACGTTCTCTGGAAGTGTTACGGCAACACGGCTGGATTCTGAATATTCCAAAGTCGCAGTTGGTTCCTACGACTCGTCTGCCTTTCCTGGGCATGATTCTGGACACAGGCCAGAAAAGGGTTTATCTCCCAATAGAGAAGGTTCAGGAACTCATGAAAAGTAAAAAGATATGTAAGTGCGCAGCCAGCAGCAGCTGGTATGGGGATGGTCAGATCCCAGAATATAATGGAATAAAAAACACAAGGTACCAGCGCTGGCTGTAAGAATTATATAAGGACGGTTTGCTGAATAAAATGTCAATTTATTAAACCATTTAAAAAGACAAGTGTGAAGTCTCGTTATTATCTAAATAACACTTAAAATGTATAGTATAATAATTCCCCCTGGGTATAATCACTTTTACATCCACTCTCCTTTGGGACATGTATGGATTTTTTCACGGCTAGGACAGTCTCCAGATAACATTCACTGTAGCAGCAGATAATTACCGGTTTCCACAGAAAGGATGTTTGATGGCATCAGCTTTAGGAAGAGTCCATTGCTAGCTGTTTGTGTGGATCCGGTTCTTTATCCTTGTGGAGTGATTCCCAGTGATAGGAGCAAAGTCCAAATGAATGCCGGAAATGTCGGAGTCCCAATGTGTCGTGGAGTAGTGCCCAGGTGGGGTATAGGGCTCAACGCGTTTCGCTGGCAACAAGGTGATCCAGCTTCCTCAGGAGCAAGGATCACCTTGTTGCCAGCGAAACGCGTTGAGCCCTATACCCCACCTGGGCACTACTCCACGACACATTGGGACTCCGACATTTCCGGCATTCATTTGGACTTTGCTCCTATCACTGGGAATCACTCCACAAGGATAAAGAACCGGATCCACACAAACAGCTAGCAATGGACTCTTCCTAAAGCTGATGCCATCAAACATCCTTTCTGTGGAAACCGGTAATTATCTGCTGCTACAGTGAATGTTATCTGGAGACTGTCCTAGCCGTGAAAAAATCCATACATGTCCCAAAGGAGAGTGGATGTAAAAGTGATTATACCCAGGGGGAATTATTATACTATACATTTTAAGTGTTATTTAGATAATAACGAGACTTCACACTTGTCTTTTTAAATGGTTTAATAAATTGACATTTTATTCAGCAAACCGTCCTTATATAATTCTTACAGCCAGCACTGGTACCTTGTGTTTTTTATTCAGGAACTCATGACACTGGTCAGGGACCTATTAAAACCAAAACAGGTGTCAGTGCATCACTGCACTCGAGTCCTGGGAAAGATGGCATCATACGAGGTCATTCCCTTCGGCAGGTTCCATGCGAGGACCTTTCAATGGGACTTACTGGACAAATGGTCCGGATCACATCTTCAGATGCATCGGTTAATCACCCTATCCCCCAGGGCCAGGGTGTCTGTGGTGGCTGCAGAGTGCTCACCTTCTCAAGGGCCGCAGATTCGGCATTCAGGACTGGGTCCTGGTGACCACGGATGCAAGCCTCCGAGGGTGGGGAGCAGTCACACAGGGAAGAAATTTCCAAGGTCTGTGGTCAAGTCAGGAGACTTGCCTTCACATCAACATCCTGGAACTAAGGGCCATTTACAACGCCCTACGTCAAGCAGAGACCCTGCTTCGCGGTCAACCAGTTCTGATTCAGTCAGACAACATCACCGCTGTGGCTCATGTAAACCGACAAGGCGGCACAAGGAGCAGGGTGGCGATGGCGGAAGCCACCAGAATTCTTCGCTGGGCGGAGAATTAGGTAAGCGCACTGTCAGCAGTGTTCATCCCGGGGGTAGACAACTGGGAAGCAGACTTCCTCAGCAGGCACGACCTCCACCCGGGGTAGTGGAGACTTCATCAAGAAGTCTTCGCACAGGTTGCAAGTCGGTGGGAACTGCCACAGGTGGACATGATGGCATCCCGCCTCAACAAGAAACTACAGAGGTATTGCGCCAGGTCAAGAGACCCTCAGGCGATAGCTGTATACGCCCTGGTGACACCGTGGGTGTTCCAATCGGTCTATGTATTTCCTCCTCTTCCTCTCATACCCAAGGTGTTGAGAATCATAAGAAAAAGAGGAGTGAGAACAATACTCATTGTTCCGGATTGGCCAAGAAGGACTTGGTATCCAGATCTGCAAGAAATGCTCACAGAGGACCCGTGGCCTCTTCCTCTAAGACAGGACTTGTTGCAACAAGGGCCCTGTCTGTTCCAAGACTTACCGCGGCTGCGTTTGACGGCATGGCGGTTGAACGCCGGATCCTAGTGGAAAAAGGCATTCCAGATGAGGTCATTCCTACACTGATAAAGGCTAGGAAGGACGTGACAGCTCAACATTATCACCGTATATGGCGAAAATATGTTGCTTGGTGTGAGGCCAGGAATGCCCCTACGGAGGAATTCCAGCTGGGCCGTTTCCTTAACTTCCTACAGTCAGGAGTGACTTTGGGCCTAAAATTGGGTTCCATTAAGGTCCAGATTTCGGCCTTATCCATTTTCTTTCAAAAAGAGCTGGCTTCTCTACCTGAAGTTCAGACGTTTGTGAAGGGAGTGCTGCGTATTCAGCCCCCTTTTGTGCCCCCGGTGGCACCTTGGGATCTTAACGTGGTATTGAGTTTACTGAAATCCCACTGGTTTGAACCACTCAAAACGGTGGAATTGAAATATCTCACGTGGAAGGTGGTCATGCTACTAGCATTGGCTTCGGCTAGGCGTGTGTCAGAATTAGCGGCTTTGTCACATAAAAGCCCCTATCTGGTTTTCCATGCGGATAGAGCAGAATTGCGGACCCGTCCACAATTTCTGCCAAAAGTGGTTTCATCCTTTCATATAAACCAACCTATTGTGGTGCCTGTGGCTACTACTGACTTGGAGGATTCCGGGTTACTTGATGTGGTCAGGGCTTTGAAGGTTTATGTAGCCAGAACGGCTAGGGTCAGGAAAACAGAATCTTTGTTTATCCTGTATGCTTCCAACAAGCTTGGTGCTCCTGCTTCAAAGCAAACTATTGCTTCGTTGGATCTGTAATACGATTCAGAAGGCTCATTCTGCGGCTGGATTGCCGCTGCCAAAATCAGTTAAGGCCCATTCCACTAGGAAGGTGGGCTCTTCTTGGGCGGCTGCCCGAGGGGTCTCGGCATTACAGCTGTGCCGAGCGGCTACTTGGTCAAGTTCAAACACTTTTGCAAAGTTCTACAAGTTTGATACCCTGGCTGAGGAGGACCTTGTGTTTGCTCATTCGGTGCTGCAGAGTCATCCGCACTCTCCCGCCCGTTTGGGAGTTTTGGTATAATCCCCATGGTCCTTACGGAGTCCCCAGCATCCACTAGGACGTTAGAGAAAATAAGATTTTACTTACCGGTAAATCTATTTCTCGTAGTCCGTAGTGGATGCTGGGCGCCCGTCCCAAGTGCGGACTTCTTCTGCAATACTTGTATATAGTTATGGGTGTGGTTCGTTTTATCGACAATGTTTAGGTCGACCACTATAGGTCGACAGTCACTAGGTCGACATGGATGGAAGGTCGACAGGGTTTCTAGGTCGACATGTGCTAGGTCGACAGGTCTAAAGGTCGACATGAGGACTTTTTTTTTTTTTTGGTG
This sequence comes from Pseudophryne corroboree, assembly GCF_028390025.1. Taxonomy (NCBI): domain Eukaryota; kingdom Metazoa; phylum Chordata; class Amphibia; order Anura; family Myobatrachidae; genus Pseudophryne; species Pseudophryne corroboree. Next base: position 582,688,160 of record NC_086447.1, on the reverse strand, counting down.
TCGTTTTCTTCGTAGAGTGACCGGGATCCCAAATTAGTGCACCGCGTCCCCTCGCATGGCTCGCCATGCTTCGGGCATGGTGCCTTCGCTCCACTACTGCTTCGCTCGGCACACTTTACCGTTCCAATTGTAGTCCACGTGGATCGTTAAGTATGAAAAAAAATAAAAATAAAAATAAATGTGAAAAACTCATGTCGACCTTTAGACCTGTCGACCTAGCACATGTCGACCTAGAAACCCTGTCGACCTTCCATCCATGTCGACCTAGTGACTGTCGACCTATAGTGGTCGACCTAAACATTGTCGACCTAGACACTGTCGATCTTCAGACCGGATCCCATAGTTATTGCTGCAATGAGGGCTATGTTATTGTTGCATCAGGGTTGAACTGATGCTCTGTTGTTGTTCATACTGTTGACTGGGTAAGTTTATCACAAGTCATATGGTGTGATTGGTGTGGCTGGTATGAGTCTTGCCCTGGATTTCCAAAATCCTTTCCTTGTACGGTCAGCTCTTCCGTGCACAGTTTCTCTAACTGAGGTCTGGAGGAGGGACATAGAGGGAGGAGCCAGAGCACACCAGAATCTAAATTCTTTCTTAAAGTGCCCATGTCTCCTGCGGAGCCCGTCTATTCCCCATGGTCCTTACGGAGCCCCCAGCATCCACTACGGACTACGAGAAATAGATTTACCGGTAAGTAAAATCTTATTTTCTCTGACGTCCTAGTGGATGCTGGGAACTCCGTAAGGACCATGGGGAATAGACGGGCTCTGCAGGAGACTGGGCACTCTAAAAGAAAGATTAGGTACTATCTGGTGTGCACTGGCTCCTCCCTCTATGCCCCTCCTCCAGACCTCAGTTAGAATCTGTGCCCGGCCAGAGCTGGATGCACCTAGTGGGCTCTCCTGAGCTTGCTAGAAAGAAAGTATTTGTTAGGTTTTTTTATTTTCAGTGAGATCTGCTGGCAACAGACTCACTGCTACGTGGGACTGAGGGGAGAGAAGCAAACCTACCTGCGTGCAGCTAGCTTGTGCTTCTTAGGCTGCTGGACACCATTAGCTCCAGAGGGTTCGAACACAGGGCCTGACCTCGATCGTCCGTTCCCGGAGCCGCGCCGCTGTCCCCCTTGCAGAGCCAGAAGACAGAAGAAGGAGATAAAATCGGCGGCAGAAGACTCCGGTCTTCATTAAGGTAGCGCACAGCACTGTAGCTGTGCGCCATTGCTCCCACTGCACACCACACACTCCGGTCACTGTATGGTGCAGGGCGCTGGGGGAAAGGCGCCCTGGGCAGCAATAAGTATACCTTTTGGCAATATATACACATAATACAGTCTGGAAAACTGTATGTGTGTAAAACCCCCGCCATTTTTAGTCAGAAACAGGACAGAAGCCCGCCGCTGAGGGGGCCGGGCCTTCATCCTCAGCACACCAGCGCCATTTTCTCTTAACAGCTCCGCTGGAAGGAAGCTCCCTAGGCTCTCCCCTGCAGTATCCTGGTACACAAAGGGTTAAAAGAGAGGGGGGGGGGGGCACATAAATTTAGGCGCAAAAATTGTATATACAGCAGCTACTGGGTAAACACTGAGTTGTAGTGTAATCCCTGGGTTATGTAGCGCTGGGGTGTGTGCTGGCATACTCTCTCTCTGTCTCTCCAAAGGGCCTTGTGGGGGAACTGTCCTCAAATAGAGCATCCCCTGTGTGTGTGGTGTGTCGGTACGCGTGTGTCGACATGTCTGAGGTAAAAGGCTCCTCTAAGGAGGTGATAGAGTGGATATGTGTGTGAGAGGGTGTCTCCGTCGACAACGCCGACACCTGTTTGGATATGTGTAAGTGCTAAGGTGAATTTATTGCACAAAAGGTTAGGGAACAGACAGGAAATCTACCCATGTCTGTCCCTATGTCACAGAGACCTTCAGAGTCTCTCAATGCTCACTATCCATAATAACAAACACTGGTATCGACATGGAGTTTAACTCCACTGTCGACTACGATAATGCAAAGTTACAGCCAAGATGGCTATAAGGTATTCAATATATGATTATTGAAATAATAGATGATTTGCATATCACTGATGACTCATCTGTCCCTGACACGAGAGTACACATGTTTAAGGGGAAGAATGCTGAGGTAAATTTCCCTTCTCTCATGAGGAAAAAGAGCGGGAATCTCCAGACAAGAGACGGCAGCTTCCCACAAGAGAATTCTCAGGCTGTATCCTTTCCCCACTAGGGCCAGGATGTGTTGAGAATCTTTCCCTAGGGTGTCCTGTTTGCACAGACGGTAGCACTTGCTATTCTCAGGGATCCTGCAGATAGCGTGCACATTCTAGTATACTACCCAGACCGGCGATTGTGTCGGCATGGGTTTATAGCGCTGTGGCAGCGTGGACAGGTACCTTATCAGCAGAGATTGAGACCCTAGTAAATATATTAAAGATGCTGTCTTAAGTGATAGATATATAGTTATAAAGCATGCCCAAAGAGACATGAGTATACTGGGTCCTAGAGTCAAAGCTATGTCGATCTCTGCTTGACGTGTCCTGTAGAATATGCATTGGACAGATGATGCCGACTTAAGAGGCATATGGAAGGCTGAGGATTGTGTGGAGAAGGGTTCTCGGGCCTGGTCTCCACAGCTATAGCTGGTAATTCTGCTAGTTTGCCTTATATTCCTGCACAGCCTAAGAAAGCACGACATTATTAAATGCAGCCTTTCGTATAAAGAAACAAGAAAGTCTGAGGGGCGTCCTTTCTTGTCAGAGCCGGGCAGCTAGTTCCCAGGAACAGAAGTCCTCCCCGGCCCCTACAAAAATCCACCAATGTCGCTGGGGCTCCACAGGCGGAGCTAGGCCTGGTGGGGACACGCCTTCGTAAGTTCAGCCACAAGTGGGTTCACTCCCTGTTCGATCCCTGGGCAATAGATATTGTGTCTCAGGGATACAAGCTGGACTGTGAGAAGATGCCCCCTCACCGACGGCCTTGCGGGCTTCCCCCCAAGAGAGGGAGCCAGTGTTATCTGCAATTCACAAATTGTATCTTTAACAGGTGGTGGTCAAGGGTCCCCTCCTTCAACAAGAGGGTGTTATTATTAGACCATGCTGTAATCCCGAAACCAGACGGTTCGGTCGGACCCATATTGAATTAAAAATCCCTGAACATATACCTGAGAAGGTTCAATTTCAAGATGGAATCGCTAAGAGCGGTCAGTGCATGCCTAAAAAGGGGGAGACTTTATTGTGAATCAGGACATAAGGGATGCATACCTTCAGGTCCCCATTTATCCACCTCATTAGGCGTACCTCAGAATTGCGGTACGGGATTGTCATTACCAATTTCAGATGTTGCCGTTTGGTCTCTCCACGGCCCCGAGAATATTCACCATGGTAATGGCGGATATGATTGTGCTCCTGCGGAAGCAAGGTGTCACTATTATCACGTTCTTGGACGATCTCCTCATAAAAGCGAGATCAAGAGAGCAGTTGCTGAACAGCGTATCACTTTCTCTGGAAGTGTAACGGCAACACGGCTGGATTCTATATATTCCAAAGTCGCAGTTGGTTCCTACAGCTCATCTGCCTCTCCTAGGCACGATCCTAGACACAGACCAGAAAAGGGTTATCTCCCGATAGAGAGAGCTCAGGAGCTCATGACACTGGTCAGGAATCTATTAAAACCAAAACAGGTGTCAGTGCATCACTGCACTCGAGTCCTGGGAAGGATGGTGGCATCATACGAGGCCATCCCCTTAGGCAGGTTCCATGCGAGGACCTTCCAATGGGACTTACTGGACAAGTGGTCCGGATCACCTCTTCAGATGCATCGGTTAATCACCCTATCCCCCAGGGCCAGGGTGTCTCTCCTGTGGTGGCTGCAGAGTGCTCACCTTCTCGAGGGCCGCAGATTCGGCATTCAGGACTGGATCCTGGTGACCACGGATGCAAGCCTCCGAGGGTGGGGGGCAGTTACACAGGGAAGAAATTTCCAAGGTCTGTGGTCAAGTCAACTGACTTGCCTTCACATCAATATCCTGGAACTAAGGGCCATATACAACGCCCTGAGTCAAGCAGAGATCCTGCTTAGCGACCAACCGGTTCTGATCCAGTCAGACCGCAGGGGTTCATGTAAACCGCCAAGGCGGCACAAGGAGCAGGGTGGCGAGGGTAGAAGCCACCAGAATTCTTCGCTGGGCGGAGAATCAAGTAAGCGCACTGTCAGCAGTGTTCGTTCCGGGAGTGGACATCTGGGAAGCAGACTTCCTCAGCAGGCACGACCTCCACCCGGGAAAGTGGGGACTTCATCAGAAAGTCTTCACGCAGTTTGCAAATTGATGGGAACTACCTAAGGTGGACTAGATGGCGTCCCACCTCAATAAAAAAAAAAAAAAAGGTTTTACGCCTGGTTAAGGGACCCTCAGGTGATAGCTGTGGTCGCACTAGTAACACCGTGGGTGTTCCAGTCGGTCTCTGTATTCCCTCCTCTTCCTCTCATACCCAAGGGCTGAGAATTGTAATAAAAGGAGGAGTGAAAACAATATTCTTTGCTCCGAATTGGCCAAGAAGGACTCGGTACCTGGAGCTACAGGAAATGCTCTCAGAGGACTCAGGGCTTCTGCCTCTCAGACAGGACATGTTGCAACAGGGGCCCTGTCTGTTCCAAAATTTACCGCGGCTGCATTTGACGGCATGGCGGTTGAACGCCGGATCCTAGCGGAAAAGGGCATTCCGGATGCAGTTATTCCTACGCTGATAAAGGCTAGGAAAGACGTGACAGCAAGACTTTTTCACTGTATATGGCGAAAATAGGTTGCTTGGTGTGAGGCCTGGAAGGCCCTACAGAGGAATTCCAGCGGGGTCGATTCCTGCACTTCCTACAGTCTGGAGTGACTATGGGCCTAAAATTAGGATCCATAAAGGTCAAGATTTCGGCCCTATACATTTTCTCTAAAAATGAACTGGCTTCACTGCCTGAAGTTCAGACGTTGTTCCGTGGGTGCTGCATATTCAGCCTCCTTTTGTGCCACCGGTGGCACCTTGGGATCTTAACGTTGTGTTGGATTTCCTGAAATCCCACTGGTTTGAGCCACTTAAGACCATGGAGCTAAAATATCTCACGTGGAAAGTGGTCATGCTATTGGCCTTAGCTTCGGCTAGGCGTGTGTCAGTATTGGCGGTTTTGTCATGTAAATACCCTTATCTGATCTTCCATATGGACAGGGCAGAATTGAGAACTCGTCCCCAATTTCTTCCTAGGGTGGTATCATCGTTTCATTTGAACCAGCCTATTGTGGTGCCTGCGGCTACTAGGGACTTGGAGGATTCCAAGTTGCTGGACGTAGTCCGGGCTTTGAAAATTTATGTTTCCAGAAAGGCGGGAGTCAGAAAGTCTGACTCGCTGTTTATTCTGTATGCAGCCAACAAAGTTGGCGCTCCTGCTTCGAAGCAGACTATTGTTCGCTGGATCTATAGCACGATTCAGCTGGTTCACTCTGCGGCTGGATTGCCGCATCCAAAATGGTGAAAGCCCATTGCACAAGGAAGGTGGGCTCTTCTTGGGCGGCTGCCCGAGGGGTCTCGGCTTTACAGCTTTGCCGAGCTGCTACTTGGTCGGGGTCAAACAAGTTTGCTAAGTTCTACAAGTTTGATACCCTGGCTGAGGAGGACCTTGAGTTTGCTCATGCGGTGCTGCAGAGTCATCCGCACTCTCCCGCCCGTTTGGGAGCTTTGGTATAATCCCCATGGTCCTTACGGAGTTCCCAGCATCCACTAGGACGTCAGAGAAAATAAGAATTTACTCACCGGTAATTCTATTTCTCGTAGTCCGTAGTGGATGCTGGGCGCCCGTCCCAAGTGCGGACTCTCTGCAATACATGTATATAGTTATTGCTTAAGTAAAGGGTTATTGTTATGAGCCATCTGTTACTGAGGCTCAGTTGTTGTTCATACTGTTAACTGGGTATGGTTATCACAAGTTGTACGGTGTGATTGGTGTGGCTGGTATGAGTCTTACCCTGGATTCCAAATCCTTTCCTTGTTGTGTCAGCTCTTCCGGGCACAGTTTCCTTAACTGAGGTCTGGAGGAGGGGCATAGAGGGAGGAGCCAGTGCACACCAGATAGTACCTAATCTTTCTTTTAGAGTGCCCAGTCTCCTGCGGAGCCCGTCTATTCCCCATGGTCCTTACGGAGTTCCCAGCATCCACTACGGACTACGAGAAATAGCATTACCGGTGAGTAAATTCTTATTTTCTTTGACTGTTTATATTTCTCTAACGTCCTTGAGGATCCTGGGACTCCGTAAGGACCATGGGGAATAGACGGGCTCCGCAGGAGATAGGGCACTTTAAGAAAGCTTTGGATTCTGGGTGTGCACTGGCTCCTCCCTCTATGCCCCTCCTCCAGACCTCAGTTTTACACTGTGCCCAGAGCAAGATGGGTGCACTGCAGAGAACTCTCCAGAGTTCTCTGCCTAGAAGCATTTTTATTTGGATTTTTTTCTACCTTTTACTACTTTTTCACAGGGAGCTCTGCTGGCAACAGGCTCCCTGCATCGAGGGAGAGAGTAGCAGACTTTCTTGTCAAAGATAGGCTCTGCTTCCTCGGCTACTGGACACCACTAGCTCCAGAGGGGGTGAACGCAGGTTCTTACTGGGCGTCCACCCCCGGAGCCGTGCCGCCGTTCTCCTCACAGAGCTAGAAGTACAGAAGACAGAAGTCGTCAGGCGGCAGAAGCCTTCAGCTTCACTGAGGTAACGCACAGCACTGTAGCTGTGCGTCATTGCTCCCATACACCTCACATACTCCGGTCACTGTAAGGGTGCAGGGCGCAGGGGGGGGCGCCCTGGGCAGCAATGTAAACCTCTGCTTGGCAAAAAGACTATATACATGTACAGGTGGGCTCTGTACATGTATATTAAAGAGCCCCCGCCATATTTTACTAAGTTTGAGCGGGACAGAAGCCCGCCGCCGAGGGGGTGGGGCTTCTCCCTCAGCACTCACCAGCGCCATTTTCTCTCCACAGCACTGCTGAGAGGAAGCTCCCCGGACTCTCCTCTGCTTACACACGGTGAAAGGGTGCTTAAAAGAGGGGGGGGGGGCACATAATTGCGGTTTACATATTATACAGCGCTGCTGGGGAAAAATATTTTGTGTTGGTCTCCAGGGTCATTGCGCTGGGGTGTGTGCTGGCATACTCTCTCTCTGTCTCTCCAAAGGGCCTTGACAGGGATACTGTCTTCAGGAAAGGGGTTCCCTGTGTGTGTGGGAAGTGTGTCGGTACGCGTGTGTCGACATGTTTGACGAGGAAGGCTCGCTTAATGTGGAGGGGGAGTGCTTGAATGTCAGGTCGCCGTCGGCAACGCCGACACCGGAATGGGTGGATATGCTGAATATCTTGAATGCAAATGTCAATCTATTGCATAAAAGGTTAGACAAGGCAGAAGCTAGGGATCAGTCAGGTAGCCAGTCCATGCCTGTCCCTGGGGCGCCAGGTCCTTCGGGGTCTCAGAAGCGCACCATATCCCTGATCGATGACACAGATACCGACACAGATACTGACTCTAGTGTCGACTATGAAGATGCAAAATTACAGCCGAAGGTGGCAAAGGGTATACAGTACATCATTATTGCCATTAAAGAGGTTTTACATATTACTGAGGAACCCCCTGTCCCTGACACGAGGGTACACATGTATAAAGGGAAAAAGCCTAAAGTCACTTTTCCATCCTCATTTGAATTAAGTGACTTGTGTGAAAAGGCTTGGGAATCTCCGGATAGGAGATCACAAGTTCTCAAAAGGATTCTCGTGGCGTATCCTTTTCCACAAACTGATAGGATACGCTGGGAATCTTCGCCAAAAGTTTACAAGGCGCTGACACGTTTGTCCAAAAAGGTGGCACTGCCTTCTCAGGATACGGCTTCCCTCAAGGAACCTGCTGATCGCAGGCAGGAAATTACCTTAAAGCACATTTACAATCCGGTACTCTTGCTCGACCGGCTATGGCGTCGGCCAGGGTTTGTAGTGCGGTTGTGGCATGGGCAGATTCCTTATCTACGGAAATTGACACCTTAGATAGGGATGCCATTCATATGACCATAGAGCATATCAGAGAATGCTGCCTTGTTATATGAGGGATGCTCAGAGAGACATTTGTTTATTAAGCTCCAGAATAAATGCTATGTCTATTTCTGCTAGGCGGCTCTTGTGGACCCGACAGTGGACGGGAGATGCCGATTCAAAGCGGCATATGGAGTCCTTGCCTTACAAAGGGGTGGAGTTGTTTGGAGACGGCCTCTCGGATCTTGTCTCTACGGCTACGGCTGGTAAGTCAAATTTCTTACCTTATGTCCCCCCGCAGCATACAAAAAAGGCACCTCATTATCAAATGCAGTCCTTTCGTTCCAATAAAAACAAGAAGGTACGGGGATCATCCTTTGTTGCCAGAGGGAAAGGCAGGGGAAAAAAGCTGCACACAGCTAGTTCCCAAGAGCAGAAGTCCTCCCCTGCGTCTGCAAAGTCCACCGCATGACGCTGGGGCTTCCCGAGGGGAGGCAGATCTGGTGGGGGCTCGTCTTCGGTTTTTCAGCCACGTCTGGGTTCACTCGCAGGTGGATCTCTGGGCATTAGAGATTGTTTCTCAGAGATACAGGCTGGAATTCGAAGACTTGCCTCCTCGCCGATTTTTCAAATCGGCTCTGCTGGCTTCCCCGTCAGAGAGGGAGCTAGTGTTGGCAGCAATCCAAAAATTGTGTATTCAACAGGTGATTGTCACAGTTCCTCATCTCCAGCAAGGAGAGGGATATTACTCAACCCTGTTTGTGGTCCCGAAACCAGACGGTTCGGTCAAAACCCATTTTAAACCTGAAATCTCTGAACCTGTACTTGAAGAGGTTCAAGTTCAAAATGGAATAACTCAGGACGGTCATCGCCAGCCTGGAGGGGGGGGAATTGGATGGTGTCCCTGGACATAAAGGATGCTTACCTTCATGTTCCGATATTCCCCCCGCATCAGGCGTTCCTGAGATTTGCAGTGCAGGACTGTCACTACCAATTTCAGACGTTGCCGTTTGGGCTTTCCACGGCCCCGAGAATTTTCACCAAGGTAATGGCGGGAATGATGGTGCTCCTGCGCAGGCAGGGGGTCACAATTATCCCATACTTGGACGATCTCCTCATAAAGGCGAGATCTCGGGAGAGGTTGCTGGACAGCGTGTCTCTGTCCATGAAGACGTTGCAGATACACGGCTGGATTCTCAATATACCGAAGTCCCAGCTAGTCCCTACAACGCAAGAAAAAGGATTTGGAGAGGAGTGTACAGCGCTGAAAACCCCTAAAATCCAGATAATGCCTATATATTTAACACAATAAAAATGTTATCCTTACACATAAAAAAACAAGAAAAAGGGGGCGGACCCCCGAAACGCGTTGATGCTGTTGTGACGTGGAAGCTGATCCAGGAGAGAGTCGCAACTTACCCGCATGCCTGAGGCTGTTTGCCGTTACAGCGGACTGAGATATTCCGGACATCTCAGTAGTGAAGCACAGCCTCTATCTGGGAGCGGGTATGCGTTCTGTGTCCTTTTTAAAGAAAAATCTGTAAAGTTTTGTGAATAAATTCCCTATGGGGATACTTCTTTTTATCCATTTGGTATTGGTCTGTTGGAGTCTTGAATCCTGAAGGTGCCAGATGGGATCAAGGAATATAAAGATACCTTTCAGTGAACGGTATTGGTTTCTTTAAAGTGAGTGTCAGTTTCATAGTGAGCACAGCAAAAACGGAGACTCTGCTTAAACCGATCTCACTACTGACAATCAGCTGGATATAAAGTCTGCATAATAATTACCAAATGTTCGATTTAACACTCTCTATATCACATGTTTTTCATTAATTATCCACTAAGATATTTATTAGAATTTTTATCATTGTACATCCTTCAGTTTTTTTATGTGTAAGGATAAAATTTTTATTGTGTTAAATATATAGGCATTATCTGGATTTTAGGGGTTTTCAGCGCTGTACACTCCTCTCCAAATCCTTTTTCTTGTGCAGTATTAACTACAGGTGTTGGTGTATACCTGGGATTGGAGCTGTGCAGCTGATTACCAACGCTGTGAGGGGAAATAATTCCTTTTTCAGTCCCTACAACGCGTCTGACCTTTTTGGGGCTGATTCTAGACACAGACCAGAAAAAGGTTTTTCTTCCGATCAAAAAGGTTCAGGAACTCATAGCCATGGTCAGGAACCTATTAAAACCAAAAAAGGTTTCAGTGCATCAGTGCACGCGGGTCCTGGGGAAGATGGTGGCTTCCTACGAGGCCATCCCTTTCGGCAGGTTCCATGCGAGGACTTTTCAATGGGACCTCTTGGACAAGTGGTCCGGGTCCCATTTACAAATGCATCAAAGGATCACCCTGTCTCCCAGGGCCAGGGTATCTCTCCTGTGGTGGCTGAACAGTGCTCACCTACTAGAAGGTCGCAGGTTCGGCATTCAGGACTGGGTCCTGGTGACCACGGACACAAGCCTCCGAGGCTGGGGAGCAGTGACACTGGGAAGAAATTTCCAAGGTCTCTGGTCAAGCCTAGAGTCTTGTCTCCACATCAACGTCCTGGAGTTGAGGGCCATATACAACGCCCTGCGTCAAGCGGAGGAATTGCTTCGGTGAAAACCGGTTCTGATTCAGTCAGACAATGTCACGGCAGTGGCTCATATAAACCGCCAAGGCAGAACAAGGAGCAGAATGGCCATGGCAGAAGCGACCAGGATTCTACGCTGGGCGGAAGGCCATGTAAGCGCGATATCAGCGGTGTTCATCCCGGGGGTGGACAACTGGGAGGCGGACTTCCTCAGCAGGCACGACCTGCATCCGGGAGAGTGGGGACTTCATCAAGAAGTCTTCGTACAGATCACGGATCGTTGGGGACTGCCTCAAATCAACATGATGGCATCCCGTCTCAACAAAAAGCTAAAGCGGTATTGCGCCAGGTCAAGGGACCCTCAGGCGGTAGACGCTCTGGTGACACCTTGGGTGTTCAGATCGGTCTATGTGTTTCCTCCTCTTCCTCTCATACCCAAGGTGTTGAGAATAATACGAAGAAGCAGGGTCAGAACAATACTCATTGTTCCGGATTGGCCACGGAGGACTTGGTATCCGGAGCTGCAAGAGTTGCTCGCAGGGGATCCGTGGCCTCTTCCTCAAAGGCAGGACCTGCTGCGGCAGGGGCCCTGTCTGTTCCAAGACTTACCGCGGCTGCGTTTGACGGCATGGCGGTTGAACGCCGGATCCTAGCGGAAAAAGGGATTCCGGAGGAAGTCATTCCTACCCTGATCAAGGCTAGGAAAGACGTGACGTTAAAACATTATCACCGTATATGGCGGAAATATGTTTCTTGGTGTGAGGCCAGAGCTACTCCTACGGAGGAGTTCCATTTGGGCCGTCTACTTCACTTCCTTCAAACAGGAGTGACTTTGGGCCTAAAATTAGGGTCCATAAAGGTCCAGATTTCGGCCTTGTCCATTTTCTTTCAAAGAGAATTGGCCTCTATTCCTAAAGTACAGACCTTTGTGAAGGGGGTGCTGCATATTCAGCCTCCCTTTGTGCCTCCGGTGGCGCCTTGGGATCTTAACGTGGTGTTACGTTTCCTCAAGTCACCTTGGTTTGATACACTCAAAACTGTGGAGTTGAAATACCTCACGTGGAAAGTGGTCATGTTGTTGGCGTTAGCTTCGGCAAGACGTGTTTCCGAATTGGCGGCTTTATCACATAAAAGCCCATACTTGGTTTTTCACGTGGATAGGGCAGAGTTGAGGACTCGCCCTCACTTTCTGCCAAAAGTGGTCTCATCTTTTCATGTGAACCAACCTATTGTCGTGCCTGTGGCTACACGGGACTTGGAGGATTCCGAGTCCTTGGATGTAGTCAGGGCTTTGAAGATTTATGTGACCAGAACGGCTAGAATCATTCTAAGGCAGGATTGCCGTTACCGAAATCGGTTAAGGCCCACTCCACTAGGAAAGTGGACTCTTCTTGGGCGGCTGCCCGAGGGGTCTCGGCATTACAGTTGTGCCGAGCAGCTACTTGGTCGGGGACAAACACCTTTGCAAAGTTCTATAAGTTTGATACCCTGGCTGAGGAGGACCTCCTGTTTGCTCAATCGGTGCTGCAGAGTCATCCGCACTCTCCCGCCCGTTTGGGAGCTTTGGTATAATCCCCATGGTCCTTACGGAGTCCCAGCATCCTCAAGGACGTTAGAGAAAATAAGATTTTACTTACCGGTAAATCTATTTCTCAGTCCGTAGAGGATGCTGGGCGCCCGTCCCAAGTGCAGACTTTTTCTGCAAGACTTGTATATAGTTATTGCTTACATAAGGGTTATGTTATAGTTTTTCGGTTGAACCGTGGCTATGTTGTTGTTCATACTGTTAACTGGGTAAGTTTATCACAAGTTATATGGTGTGATTGGTGCGGCTGGTAGGGATCTCGCCCTTAGATTTACAAAAATCCTTCCTCGTGCTGTCCATCTCCTCTGGGCACAGTTTCCCTAACTGAGGTCTGGAGGAGGGGCATAGAGGGAGGAGCCAGTGCACACCCAGAGTCCAAAGCTTTCTTAAAGTGCCCTATCTCCTGCGGAGCCCGTCTATTCCCCATGGTCCTTACGGAGTCCCAGCATCCTCTACGGACTACGAGAAATAGATTTACCGGTAAGTAAAATCTTATTTTACTAGTTTATCAGAAATCTATGTTACATAAAGTGCTTTGTGTTCATATAACTATCTCTTCTGGTTACTTTACTACTCTAATATCAAACTAAATGTGAACAAAACTATAGGCTGCTATACATTGCACACCTTTTTTATGCTGTCACTTTGTTTTCAGAACAAGTCATCTGCCGATGTGTCTGAGAGTGAAGCCAAGAGATTTGATGGAACTGGATATGATAAGGATCTGGTTGAAGCCTTGGAGAGAGATATCATTTCACAGAACCCCAATGTTCGATGGTGAGCATAGCAGTACGGTGCTCTGTTTGTACTAGAGAGATCTATAAAGAACATCATTCATTAAAGAGTACATTACCTAAAGGGTAATATGGTTAAAGCACAGCTTGCACAATGTGTGGATGAGAGCTCAGGTTTTAAATGTATAGATAAAGGGCCATCTTCAGGTTTAACATATAAAAGATTGTGTTCTCATGTCCAACTACTTTCCTCATATTCAGTCCTCAGAGGTGTCCCTACTGGTGTTGTGGCACAAATGTAGCAAAGCTACTACTTTACTTTCACTCAATATAATGTTAGGAAGCTGTCCTTCCTTAGCCCTAATGAGCCCACTAATACTCGGAGGTGGATTTAGCAAAACTTCTAAAACGTGGAGATGTGGTCCATAGCAACAAATCAGATTTTAGCTATCCTTTTATAGAATGTACTTGATGAATAATAACGAAAATATGATTGGTTGCTATGGACCACATCTCCTCGGTTGCTATGGACCACATCTCCTCTCTTGCTTTTTATACGTTTTGATAAATTTACCCCGTTAGTGTAAGGGTTCCCAACCATGGTCTTTAGTGTGCCTCGGGGCCGTGGTTGAGAAACCCTGCCTTGGTGGCCTAACTTAGTAATAGATTTTACCAGTCCTATAAAGTAATTTACGCTGGTCATGCTTGCATTCAAAATGTTGACAAGACAGTACATGGGTAGTGTGATACAGTAACCACGATCACTTACATGTTTAGTAGTAGAAATTAATATGTTAGCTACAAATATGGGGTCTGCTAAGCTGGGTAATATAGATAATGAATTCTCAACTCCTCATATTTGTAGGAATTGCATGTACCGTATGATTGGGCAGATTAGTAAACGTGTTAGTGGAAGGAAGGGAACGTAGTATGTAGGGTAGTGAAATAGTGGGATTTAACAGGTAGACACTTACAATGATGTAATAGGAGTGGGAATAGCTGGAGATACTAATCAAAGTGCAAAGCAGCAGGTATAGCAGAGAAAGGGTAAAAAACATATGATGACTTATTGTGAGATTACACGTTATATGTAGACAGAAAATAAGAATATTCTGTAATATTAGGCATTTAAATTGAGTAGTTTATGTACAGTTGTGCTGACATTGACTTGATTATTAAAAAAAAAACATTAACGGGAAAATATTTATACAGTTAAAGTAAATAAACTAGATAAATAATACATCATAAATAGAAATAATAAAAATATAAAGATATAAGTAACATTAAAATAAGATGACAGTGAAAAAGGATTGAGATGATATGAGATGGTTAGGATTTGAGGAAAATTAGGGCCCCATTTATCATGCCTTGGAGAGTGATAAATAGCACGGTGATAACGTACCAGCCAATCTGCTCCTAACTGCCATGTCACAGGCTGTGTTTGAAAAATGACAGGAGCTGATTGGCTGGTACTTTATCACCATGCTATTTATCACTCTCCAAGGCTTGATAAATCTGGTCATTAGTCTGAATAAGTAAAATAGTTTAGGTTAGTTAAAAAATATTGCAGGTCATAAACTGCAGGTGCTGTACAAGGTAGATGAAAGTCTCTATAACCATGTCTATTATCTTTTATGTAATTTTTTTTTATTCAAGTATTTGTTAATTGAAAGGAGAAAGAAATATGGACATAATACATGAAGTTTGTCAGTACAGTTCTGCAGTAAAAAAATTATAATGAAGTGAGGTTGGCTCTTATACACTAATCAGTAGAATGAAACTTCAGCATTAAAGATATGAACTGTAAATAACTGTCTGAAAGTCATGTCATAAAGCAAAAGGAGGGGTGTTGGCAGGTTCAGAGCATCTGGTGACAATATACATTCAAGTCAGAATGTGGGGGGCCTGGCTTCAGGCAAGGTATTAAGGTTTATACCATGCAGGTACAGTAGCTGAATTGATGTTCTCAGGGTGGATATAAGGGAGCCATATTGAAAAGAATCATGTTTATTATCTTAACTTTCTTTTGTATTTTATGTAGTCTCATTCCAATTAGAATAATATATATTAAATATTTAACAATAAGTTTTTGCCTTTTTAATATCGTACGGACACATAACAGCATTTTGTACATGTCCTATCCTAATGTAAAACTGCTTTTTCCTTTGGGCTAATGAGAATCAATGCAAATTTAAGTTCCTTAATCTTGTGTCAATATAAATATTTTACATACATTTTCTCAACCTGTTAAAATCCTTTTTATATCTTCATAACTCTTTTTTTTTTTTTTTTTTTCTGAATGTATAGGGACGACATTGCAGACTTGGAAGACGCAAAAAAATTGTTGAAAGAAGCTGTGGTGCTGCCAATGTGGATGCCCGAGTTCTTTAAGGGAATAAGACGACCATGGAAGGTAAAATACCATGCAGAATAATGCCCAGATTTATCAAGCCTTGGAGAGTTATAAATTGCAGGGTGATAAAGTACCAACAAACCAGCTCCTAACTGCCATGTTACAGGCTGGGTTTGAAAAATTACAGGAGCTGATTGGTTGAGACTTTATCACCGTGCAATTTATCACTCTCCAAGGCTTGAGAAATCTGGGTCTTAGTGTTAAGTCTGAAGAATTGATCATCTTTAATATTTCATAGCAGATATAAAAGGAAATGGTGGACTAATTTGCCCTTGTTCTGTCCAACGTAATCTTTACCTTTTTTAAAAGGGTGTGCTGATGGTGGGGCCGCCAGGAACTGGGAAAACTCTTTTAGCCAAAGCTGTAGCAACAGAGTGCAAGACTACATTTTTCAACATTTCGTCATCAACGCTTACATCCAAATACAGAGGAGAATCTGAAAAGCTTGTCCGCCTTTTGTTTGAAATGGTAAGCATGTATTTACTACTAAACTTAGAATTGTTTAAAACTAGCCACCTGCCCAGGATTCGCACAGGAGCAATTTTGAATTTACAGCAACAGGCTTTTTTAGTCAAAGTCATATAAGATTATTTTTAGGAAAAATAATCTTTTTGTCACATAAATGAAATAGGAACGGAAAAAAAGGGAAAATCTTAAATTGTATCAATGAACAGGGCTTACATCAATTTTTCTGGAGAAACTGGATAATACCAAAAGTACATCGTTGTGATATCTATAACTGTGTAGGTTGCGTAAGCCAAGAAAGTGCTTGGACGTGTTTTTTTGTTTTTTTTTAACCTACTTCACTAAAATCATCACTGCTCGACAAATGCTGTATAGAATTGTAAAAACAGACAGATGCCTGCTGGGGACCTTGGGGCCCATTTATCATTGATTACATAAGCAATGTGTCCCCAGGATCATATTGCAGTATACAATCACTTTGGGTGAAAGTATTAACATGCACCCGCAAGGACACAGCCCGTCTCTGTGATGTGCTGTGAGGTCTGCAAGGACTTCTGCACATGCGCTGTCTCACTGACCGCACATGCACAGCAGCCATTTCCGGAGAGGGTTCCGGCGCATCACTCTGCCGGTTAAGATTGCGGTGTGTTGCCCATAGGCTACAGTGAGATACTGCCATCTGCACATGGCGGTAGCTGTGGGGACCAATTTCTAAAATGCTTAGCATTCTTGAAATTGGTAAATCTGTCAGCATTGCAAACCCCATAAAAACCTATGGGAGCTGCGGATGGAGTGGAGGTATTGCAGCAAGTATCGGAAACATCTGTTGCTTTCCCTCTGTCATACGTTCAGGGGATACTTATTATTTGTGGTTAACCCCCCCCCCCCCCCCCCCCCCCGAAAATAGGTATTTTCGGGGGATTAAGCCGAAAAAATACAATGATAAATGGGCCCCTTTATTTTAAACTATGAAGAGATCACAATGTAGTTTAATTTTGTTGGTGGCTTTTCCTGTAAAATTGATTTATTTTGCATGCTACAGTATTAAGCAAAGTGCTTTTGTCAGTAAAATGTAATAATCCACTGCCCTCTAGTGGTTAAAATGTGTTTTTCACGTTGCCTTCAGCAAATTTACTCCTATTATTAAAATTGCCACTGCTCGGCTCCCTTTTGTCATAGATTAATGTTTAATACACCTAAACCTTCCTCGACAAATGATCTTCATAATTGTAAAAACACATCAGAATCTGTCCAGTGGTTCTCGAGATTAGCCTGGACAAACAGACAGATGCCTACCAGGGACTTTATTTTATACTATGTAGAGATAAGTAATGTCAAACACGAGCGTTGAGACGGTGAGGCGCCATTCAGGGGGCCTGGGTCAACTTAACCATCGATCACACACCACAGGCCTCTTACAGGACCCAACCAAAGCCTCTAGTATCTCTTTCCTGCCCAAAATATTTCCGAGCAGTGTCGGACTGGAGCATGAAGGGCCACACCGGGGGAATGCAGTGGTATGGGCCCTTGGTTAGAGGCTTGGCTAACTATTAGTGTATGGTCTGGACCCCTTGATAAATATACTTAGTAAATACTGCTAGTGCGTGCATTATAATGTACCAGATTAATAACAGCAATGCACTATAGAAAATACACATTAGTCCTGTGCAGTATAATGTAACACATGTATAATACATAATTCAAGTGCACAGTCTGGAACCTGATCCCTAGAGGAGGAGGTGGGGCTCCAGGCAGTAGGGTCCACCGGGGGTTTCCCCTGTACCCCTGTGAGCCAGTCCGACCCTGTCTCCAAGGCCCCCAACGTCAAATCAGTGTTGTGGGTCATCTTTCTGTGTCATAGTAATTGCGGGGAAAAAGTCAGAAGTTGCTAGAAGTGTAATATATAAAAGAATTGTTAATGTTAAAAATGTTCGTTTGGTTGATAAGTGGCCAGTTGGGGAACATTATACACTCATTCTGTAACTTTTGAATATGGTCTTTCACTTGTGACTACAATTTTTAGTAGCCATCAACTCTTGGTACTTCAGTTTCAAATTAAAAGGTCAATCCTGTTAGGTGTGGTGGGGTGTGAGCTGCCGGCAACAGCCCCGCTTGCAGCCCAATCACTGCCTGATCTCACACCGGACCCGTGGATCAAAAATCAGGGGTTACTGTTACTGGGCCATGTAGCTGCACTTGCTTACACCATGAACTAGAACACAGCTAATAGGCTTGTGCTCTATGTAAATATGGCAAACGTAGTTCACTGCGCAGCCCTTGCACCATTGCTGATCATTACATTAGTTGAGCCTTTAGTTTGAGACTGTTTAATTAAAAGCTGATTGAGGCTGGACCGCTCATCATTAGAAATGTTTGCAAGCCTTTACCAACTTACTCCTGTTGTTGGACACACCAGCCCTCCTGGCGGGTTTGTGTCAGTATATATTTGTGTAGCAGTGTGCTAATTGCTTTTTTCTCTTTAGGCACGGTTCTATGCTCCAACAACAATATTTATTGACGAAATTGACTCTATATGCAGCCGAAGAGGAACCTCAGAAGAACATGAAGCCAGCAGGAGAGTTAAAGCAGAGCTTCTAGTCCAGATGGACGGTAACTATTATTTTGTATTTTAGGTTTTAGGATTGTCATTAAATCCTAGTCTATGCATCCTGCATGTGGTTTAATTGATTCACATTCTCTGTCTTAAGCCAAAAATTCAGGACCTGTATTGAATATGGTATGGGTTTTCAGTCTTCCCTGATAACACTATGCAACAGCCATTTCTCTGACGTCCTAGTGGATGCTGGGGACTCCGTAAGGACCATGGGGAATAGCGGCTCCGCAGGAGACTGGGCACAACTAAGAAAGATTTAGGACTACCTGGTGTGCACTGGCTCCTCCCTCTATGCCCCTCCTCCAGACCTCAGTTAGAATTTTGTGCCCGGCCGAGCTGGTTGCACACTAGGGGCTCTCCTGAGCTCTTAGAAAAGAAAGTATATTTAGGTTTTTTATTTTCAGTGAGATCTGCTGGCAACAGACTCACTGCTATGAGGGACTGAGGGGAGAAGAAGCGAACCTACCTGCTTGCAGCTTGCTTGGGCTTCTTAGGCTACTGGACACCATTAGCTCCAGAGGGATCGAACACAGGCCCAGCCTCGGTCGTCCGGTCCCGGAGCCGCGCCGCCGTCCCCCTTGCAGAGCCAGAAGCATGAAGAACGTCCAGGAAATCGGCGGCTGAAGACTCCGGTCTTCATTAAGGTAGCGCACAGCACTGCAGCTGTGCGCCATTGCTCCCCATGCACACCACACACTCCGGTCACTGATGGGTGCAGGGCGCTGGGGGGGGGGTGCCCTGGGCTGCAATAAGAGTACCTTAGCTTGGCAAACAAACACATAATATAGTCAGTAAGACTATATATGTGTAAAATCCCATGCCAAAAATATCCTGAAAAAAGCGGGAGAAGTCTGCCGAGCAGGGGACGGGGCTATCTCCCTCAGCACACTGGCGCCATTTCCTCTCACAGCTCCGCTGGAAGGACGCTCCCAAGGCTCTCCCCTGCAGTTTCCAGGCTCAATAGGGTAAAAAAGAGAGGGGGGGCACTAAATTTAGGCGCAAACTGTGTATTATAGCAGCTATAGGGGAAAAATCACTGTGTGTAGTGTGTATCCCTGCATTATATAGCGCTCTGGTGTGTGCTGGCATACTCTCTCTCTGTCTCCCCAAAGGACTTTGTGGGGTCCTGTCCTCAGTCAGAGCATACCCTGTGTGTGTGCGGTGTGTCGGTACGGCTGTGTCGACATGTTTGATGAGGAGGCTTATGTGGAGGCGGAGCAGGTGCCGATAAATGTGATGTCACCCCCTGCAGGGTCGACACCTGAATGGATGGACATGTGGAAGGAATTACGCGACAGTGTCAACTCCTTACATAAAAGGTTTGACGACATAGCAGATGTGGGACAGCCGGCTTCTCAGCCCGTGCCTGCCCAGGCGTCTCAAAAGCCATCAGGGGCTCTAAAACGCCCACTACCTCAGATGGCAGACACAGATGTCGACACGGATACTGACTCCAGTGTCGACGACGATGAGACTAGTGTACATTCCAATAGAGACACTCGTTATATCATTACGGCAATGAAAAATGTCTTGCACATTTCTGATATTACCCCAGGTACCACAAAAAAGGGTAATATGTTTGGGGAGAAAAAGCTACCAGTGGTTTTTCCCCCATCTGATGAATTAAATGAAGTGTGTGAAGAAGCGTGGGCTTCCCCCGATAAGAAACTGGTAATTTCTAAAAAGTTACTAATGGCGTACCCTTTCCCGCCAGAGGACAGGTCACGTTGGGAGACATCCCCTAGGGTGGATAAAGCGCTCACACGTCTGTCAAAAAAGGTGGCACTACCGTCTCCGGACACGGCCGCCCTAAAGGAGCCTGCGGATAGAAAGCAGGAGGCTATCCTGAAGTCTGTATATACACACTCAGGAATTATACTGAGACCGGCTATTGCTTCAGCATGGATGTGCAGTGCTGCAGCTGCGTGGTCAGATTCCCTGTCGGAAAACATTGATACCCTAGACAGGGACACTATATTGCTAACCGTAGAGCATATTAAAGACGCTGTCTTATACATGAGAGATGCACAGAGGGATATTTGCCGGCTGGCATCTAAAATAAACGCAATGTCCATTTCTGCCAGGAGAGGATTGTGGACTCGGCAGTGGACAGGAGATACAGATTCTAAAAGGCACATGGAAGTTTTGCCTTACAAGGGTGAGAAGTTGTTTGGGGATGGTCTCTCGGACCTCGTTTCCACAGCGACAGCTGGGAAGTCAGCATTTTTACCCCATGTTCCCTCACAGCCAAAGAAAGCACCGTATTATCAGGTACAGTCCTTTCGGCCCCAGAAAGGCAAGCGGGTTAGAGGCGCGTCCTTTCTGCCCAGAGGCAGAGGTAGAGGGAAAAAGCTGCAACATACAGCCAGTTCCCAGGAACAAAAGTCCTCCCCTGCTTCCTCTAAGTCCACCGCATGACGCTGGGGCTCCACAGGCGGAGCCAGGTACGGTGGGGGCCCGTCTCAAGAACTTCAGCGACCAGTGGGCTCGCTCACGGGTGGATCCCTGGATTCTACAAGTAGTATCTCAGGGGTACAAGCTGGAGTTTGAGACGTCTCCCCCTCGCCGTTTCCTCAAATCTGCCTTGCCGACAGCTCCCCCGGACAGGGAGGCAGTGCTGGAGGCGATTCACAAGCTGTATTCTCAGCAGGTGATAATCAAGGTACCCCTCCTTCAACAAGGACAGGGTTACTATTCCACAATGTTTGTGGTACCGAAACCGGACGGTTCGGTGAGACCCATTTTAAATTTAAAATCCTTGAACACTTATATAAGAAGGTTCAAGTTCAAGATGGAATCGCTCAGGGCGGTGATTGCAAGCCTGGACGAGGGGGATTACATGGTATCACTGGACATCAAGGATGCTTACCTGCATGTCCCCATTTACCCTCCTCACCAGGAGTACCTCAGATTTGTGGTACAGGACTGTCATTACCAATTCCAGACGTTGCCGTTTGGTCTGTCCACGGCACCGAGGGTATTTACCAAGGTAATGGCCGAAATGATGATACTCCTTCGGAAAAAGGGAGTTTTAATGATCCTGTACTTGGACGATCTCCTTATAAAGGCGAGGTCCAGGGAACAGTTGTTGATCAAAGTAGCACTAGCTCGGGAAGTGCTACAACAGCACGGCTGGATCCTGAATATTCCAAAGTCGCAGCTGGTTCCTACAACGCGTCTACTGTTCCTGGGGATGGTTCTGGACACATAACAGAAAAAAGTGTTTCTCCCGGAGGAGAAGGCCAAGGAGTTGTCATCTCTAGTCAGAGACCTCCTAAAACCAAAACAGGTGTCGGTGCACCACTGCACGCGAGTCCTGGGAAAGATGGTGGCTTCTTACGAAGCAATTCCATTCGGAAGGTTCCATGCAAGGATCTTTCAGTGGGATCTGTTGGACAAGTGGTCCGGATCGCATCTTCAGATGCATCGGCTGATAACCCTGTCTCCAAGGGCCAGGGTGTCGCTGCTGTGGTGGCAGCAGAGTGCTCATCTTCTAGAGGGCCACAGATTCAGCATACAGGACTGGATCCTGGTGACCACGGATGCCAGCCTTCGAGGTTGGGGGGCAGTCACACAGGGAAGAAACTTCCAGGGACAATAGTCGAGTCAGGAGACTTCCCTACACATAAATATTCTGGAACTAAGGGCCATTTGCCAATGCCCTAAGTCAAGCAAGACCCCTGCTTCAACACCAGCCGGTGCTGATCCAGTCAGACAACATCACGGCGGTCGCCCATGTAAACCGACAGGGCGGCACAAGAAGCAGGATGGCGATGGCAGAAGCGACAAGGATTCTCCGATGGGCGGAAAATCATGCGTTAGCACTGTCAGCAGTGTTCATTCCCAGAGTGGACAACTGGGAAGCAGACTTTCTCAGCAGACACGACCTCCACCCAGGAGAGTGGGGACTTCATCCAGAAGTCTTCCAAATGGTTGTACACCGGTGGGAAAGGCCACAGGTGGACATGATGGCGTCCCGCCTCAACAAAAAGATAAAAAGATATTGCGCCAGGTCAAGGGACCCTCAGGCGATAGCTGTGGACGCTTTAGTGACACCGTGGGTGTACCAGTCGGTTTATGTGTTCCTTCCTCTTCCTCTCATACCCAAGGTACTGAGGATAATAAGAAGGAGAAGAGTAAGAACTATAATCATTGTTCCGGATTGGCCAAGAAGAGCTTGGTACCCAGAACTTCAAGAAATGATATCAGAGGAACCATGGCCTCTGCCGCTCAGACAGGACCTGCTGCAGCAGGGACCCTGTCTGTTCCAAGACTTACCGCGACTGCGTTTGACGGCATGGCGGTTGAACGCCGGATCCTGAAGGAAAAGGGCATTCCGGAGGAAGTCATCCCTACGCTGATTAAAGCTAGGAAGGAGGTGACCGCAAACCATTATCACCGCATATGGCGAAAATATGTTGCGTGGTGTGAGGCCAGAAGGGCCCCAACGGAGGAATTTCAGCTGGGTCGATTTCTGCACTTCCTGCAGTCAGGGGTGACTATGGGCCTCAAATTAGGTTCCATTAAGGTCCAGATTTCGGCTCTGTCGATTTTCTTCCAAAAAGAACTGGCTTCACTGCCTGAAGTTCAGACGTTTGTTAAAGGAGTGCTGCATATTCAGCCCCCTTTTGTGCCTCCAGTGGCACCTTGGGATCTCAACGTGGTGTTGGATTTCCTTAAGTCACATTGGTTTGAGCCACTTAAAACCGTGGAACTAAAATATCTCACGTGGAAAGTGGTCATGCTGTTGGCCTTGGCTTCGGCCAGGCGTGTGTCAGAATTGGCGGCTTTGTCATGTAAAAGCTCTTATCTGATTTTCCATATGGATAGGGCGGAATTGAGGACTCGTCCCCAATTTCTTCCTAAGGTGGTATCAGCTTTTCATTTGAACCAACCTATTGTGGTGCCTGCGGCTACTAAGGACTTGGAGGATTCCAAGTTGCTGGACGTAGTCAGGGCCCTGAAAATCTATGTTTCCAGGACGGCTGGAGTCAGGAAAACTGACTCGCTATTTATCCTGTATGTGCCCAACAAGCTGGGTGCTCCTGCTTCAAAGCAGTCTATTGCTCGCTGGATCTGTAGTACGATTCAACTTGCACATTCTGCGGCTGGACTGCCGCATCCTAAATCTGTAAAAGCCCATTCCACGAAGAAAGTGGGCTCTTCTTGGGCGGCTGCCAGAGGGGTCTCGGCTTTACAACTTTGCCGAGCTGCTACTTGGTCGGGTTCAAACACATTTGCTAAATTCTACAAGTTTGATACCCTGGCTGAGGAGGACCTTGAGTTTGCTCATTCGGTGCTGCAGAGTCATCCGCACTCTCCCGCCCGTTTGGGAGCTTTGGTATAATCCCCATGGTCCTTACGGAGTCCCCAGCATCCACTAGGACGTCAGAGAAAATAAGAATTTACTCACCGGTAATTCTATTTCTCGTAGTCCGTAGTGGATGCTGGGCGCCCATCCCAAGTGCGGATTGTCTGCAATACTTGTATATAGTTATTGCCTAACTAAAGGGTTATTGTTTGGAGCCATCTGTTTGAGAGGCTTAGTTGTTGTTCATACTGTTCACTGGGTATAGTATCACGAGTTGTACGGTGTGATTGGTGTGGCTGGTATGAGTCTTACCCGGGATTCCAAATCCTTTCCTTATTGTGTCAGCTCTTCCGGGCACAATTTCCTAACTGAGGTCTGGAGGAGGGGCATAGAGGGAGGAGCCAGTGCACACCAGGTAGTCCTAAATCTTTCTTAGTTGTGCCCAGTCTCCTGCGGAGCCGCTATTCCCCATGGTCCTTACGGAGTCCCCAGCATCCACTACGGACTACGAGAAATAGAATTACCGGTGAGTAAATTCTTATTTCTCTAACGTCCTAAGTGGATGCTGGGACTCCGTAAGGACCATGGGGATTAGCGGCTCCGCAGGAGACTGGGCACAACTAAAGAAAGCTTTAGGACTACCTGGTGTGCACTGGCTCCTCCCACTATGACCCTCCTCCAGACCTCAGTTAGATTTCTGTGCCTGGCTGAGCTGGATGCACACTAGGGGCTCTCCTGAGCACCTAGAAAGAAAGTATATTTAGGTTTTTTATTTTCAGTGAGATCTGCGGGCAACAGACTCACTGCAGCGAGGGACTAAGGGGAGAAGAAGCGAACCTACCTAACAGGTGGTAGTTTGGGCTTCTTAGGCTACTGGACACCATTAGCTCCAGAGGGATCGACCGCAGGACCCGACCTTGGTGTTCGTTCCCGGAGCCGCGCCGCCGTCCCCCTTGCAGAGCCAGAAGCACGAAGAAGGTCCGGAAAATCGGCGGCAGAAGACTTCGGTCTTCACCAAGGTAGCGCATAGCACTGCAGCTGTGCGCCATTGCTCCTCATGTACACCTCACACATCGGTCACTGATGGGTGCAGGGCGCTGGGGGGGGGGGGGGGGCGCCCTGAGGGCAATAAATAACACCTTGGCTGGCTAAATATACATCATATATAGTCCCAGAGGCTATATAGATGTAAAATTACCCCTGCCAGTATCACAGAAAAAGCGGGAGAAAGTCCGCCGAAAAGGGGGCGGGGCTTCTCCCTCAGCACACTGGCGCCATTTTCTCTTCACAGTGCAGCTGGAAGACAGCTCCCCAGGCTCTCCCCTGTAGTTTTCAGGCTCAAAGGGTTAAAAAGAGAGGGGGGGCACTAAATTTAGGCGCAATATATGTATACAAGCAGCTATTTGGGGAAAAATTACTCAGTTATAGTGTTAATCCCTGCATTATATAGCGCTCTGGTGTGTGCTGGCATACTCTCTCTCGGTCTCCCCAAAGGACTTTGTGGGGTCCTGTCCTCAGTCAGAGCATTCCCTGTGTGTGTGCGGTGTGTCGGTACGGCTGTGTCGACATGTGGGATGAGTAAGGTTACGTGGAGGCGGAGCAGAGGCCGATAAATGGGATGTCGCCCCCTGTGGGGCCGACACCAGAGTGGATGGATAGGTGGAAGGTATTAACCGACAGTGTCAACTCCTTACATAAAAGGCTGGATGACGTAACAGCTGTGGGACAGCCGGCTTCTCAGCCCGCGTCTGCCCAGGCGTCTCAAAGGCCATCAGGGGCTCAAAACAACGCCCGTTACCTCAGATGGCAGACACAGATGTCGACACGGAGTCTGACTCCAGTGTCGACGAGGTTGAGACATATACACAATCCACTAGGAACATCCGTTACATGATCTCGGCAATGAAAAATGTTACGCATTTTCTGACATAAACCCAAGTACCACATAAAAGGGGTTTTATTTTTGGGGAGAAAAAACAGCCACTGTTTTGTTCCCCCATCAGATGAATGAATGAAGTGTGTAAAGAAGCGTGGTTTCCCCCGATAAGAAACTGGTTATTTCTAAAAAGTTACTGATGGCGTACCCTTTCCCGCCAGAGGATAGGTCACGTTGGGAGATATCCCTTAGGGTGGATAAGGCGCTCACACGTTTGTCAAAAGGTGGCACTGCCGTCTTAGGATACGGCCACCTTGAAGGAACCTGCTGATAAAAAAGCAGGAGGCGATCCTGAAGTCTGTATTTACACACTCAGGTTATATACTGAAACCTGCAATTGCCTCAGCATAAATAGTGCTGCTGCAGCGTGGTCTGACACCCTGTCAGATAATATTAATACGCTAAGACAGGGATAATAATATTTGCTAACATTGAGCATATTTAAGACGTTGTCTTATATATAAAGGATGCACAGAGGGATATTTGCCGGCTGGCTTCCAGAATTAATGCAATGTCCATTCTGCCAGGAGGGTAGTAGAAACCCGGCAGTGGACAGGTGATGCTGCATTTAAAAGGCACATGGAGATTCTGCCTTATAAGGGTGAGGAATTGTTTGGGGATGGTCTCTGGGACCTCGTATCCACAGCAACAGCTGGGAAGAAAAAATTTTTACCTCGGGTTTCCTCACAAAAGCCTAAAGAAAGCACCGTATTTTCAGGTACAGTCCTTTTGGCTTCAGAAAAGCAAGCGGGTTAAAGGCGCTTCCTTTCTGCACAGAGACAAGGGAAGAAGGAAAAAGCTGCACCAGTCAGCCAGTTCCAGGATCAAATATCTTCCCTCGCTTCCTCTGAGTCCACCGCATGACGCTGGGGCTCCACAGGTGGAGACAGGTGCGGTGGGGGCGCGTCTCGGGAACTGCAGGGATCAGTGGGCTTGCCCACAGGTGGATCCTTAGGTTCTGCAAGTAGTATCACAGGGATACAGGCTGGAGTTCGAGACGACTCCCCCTCGCCGTTGCCTCACATCAGCCTTGCCTGCTGCCCTCGGAGAAAGGTAGTACTGGCGGCAATTCACAAGCTGTACTTCCAGCAGGTGAAATCAAGGTACCCCTCTTTCAACAAGGCCGGGGTTACTATTCCAAAATGTTGTGGTACCGAAACCAGACGGTTCGGTGAGACCCATTCTAAAATTGAAATCCTTGAACACTTATATACGAAGGTTCAAGTTCAAAATGGAATCGCTCAGGGCGATTATTGCAAGCCTGGAAAATTTCAGGGTATCACTGGACATCAAGGATACTTACCTGCATGTCCCTATTTACCCTCGTCACCAGGTGTACCCCAAAATTGTGGTACAGGATTGTCATTACCAATTCCAGACGTTGCCGTTAGTCTGTCCCCGGCACCGAGGGTATTTACCAAGGTAATGGCCGAAGTACTTATCCCGTACTTGGACGATCTCCTTATAAAGGCAAGGTCCAGGGAGCAGTTGTTCGTCGGAGTAGCACTATCTCGGGAAGTGCTACAAAAGCACGGCTGGATTCTGAATATTCCAAAGTCACAGCTGGTTCCTACGACGCGTTTACTGTTCCTGGGTATGGTTCTGGACACAGAACAGGATAAAAAGGGTTTCTCCCGGAGGAGAAGTCCAAGGAGTTGGCGTCTCTAGACGGAGACCTCCTAATACAAATACAGGTATCGGTGCATCTATGCACGCGAGCCTTGGGAAAGATGGTAGCTTCTTACGAAGAATTTCAATTCGCCAAGTCCCATGCAAGGATCTTCCAGTGGGATCTGTTGGACAAGTGGTCCGGGTCGCATTCTCAGATGCTTCGGCGGATAACCCTGTCTCCAAGGGCCAGGGTGTCGCTGTGGTGGTGACTGCACATCTTCTAGGGGGCCGCAGATTCGGCATACAGGACTGGGGCCTGGTGACCACGGATGCCAGCCTTCAAGGCTGGGGGGCAGTCACACAGGGAAGAAACTTCCAAGGCCTATGGAACAGTCAGGAGACTTCCCTACACATAAATATTCTGGAACTAAGGGCCATTTGCCAATGCCCTAAGTCAAGCAAGACCCCTGCTTCAACACCAGCCGGTGCTGATCCAGTCAGACAACATCACGGCGGTCTCTCATGTAAACCGACAGGGCGGCACAAGAAGCAGGATGGCGATGGCAGTAGCCACAAGGATTCTCCGATTGGCGGAAAATCATGTGTTAGCACTGTCAGCAGTGTTCATTCCCGGAGTGGACAACTGAGAAGCAGACTTTCTCAGCAGACACGACCTCCACCAGAGAGAGTGGGGACTTCATCCAGAAGTCTTCCAAATGATTGTACACCGTGGGGAAAGGCCACAGGTGGACAGGATGGCGTCCCGCCTCAACAAAAAGCTACAAAGATATTGCGCCAGGTCAAGGGACCCTCAGGCGATAGCTGTGGACGCTCTGGTAACACCGTGGGTGTACCAGTCGGTGTATGTGTTCCCTTCTCTGCCTCTCATAGCCAGGGTAATGAGAATAATAAGAAGGAGAGGAGTAAGAACTATACTCATTGTTCCGGGTGGCCAAGAAGAGCTTGGTACCCAGAACTCCAAGAAATGATCTCAGAGGACCCATGGCCTCTGCCGCTCAGACAGGACCTGCTGCAGCAGGGGGCCTGTCTGTTCCAAGACGTACCGCGGCTGCGTTTGACGGCATGGCGGTTGAACGCCGGATCCTGAAGGAAAAGGGCATTCCGGAGGAAGTTATCCCTACGCTATTTAAGGCTAGGAAAGAAGTGAACGCAATCCATTTTCACCGCATATGGCGGAAATATGTTGCGTGCTGTGAGGCCAGTAAGGCCCCAAAGGAGGAATTTCAGCTAGGTCGTTTTCTGCACTTCCTACAAGTCAGAGGTGACTATGGGCCTAAAATTGGGTTCCATTAAGGTCCAGATTTCGGCTCTATCGATTTTCTTCCAAAATAGAACTGGCTTTCACTGCCTGAAGTTCAGACTTTTGTTAAGGGAGTGCTGCATAGTCAACCCCCGTTTGTGCCTCCAGTGGCACCGTGGGATCTCAACGTAGTGTTGGATTTCCTGAAGTCGCATTGAGTTGAGCCACTTAAATCCGTGGAGTTACAATACCTCACGTGGAAAGTGGTCATGATGTGGGCCGTGGCGTCGGCCAGGCGTGTATCAGAATTGGCGGCTTTGTCATACAAATGCCCTTATCTGTATTCTATATGGATAAGGCGGAATTGAGGACTCGTTCCCAATTCCTTCCTAAGGTGGTATCAGTTTTTCATGTGAACCAACCTATTGTGGTGCCTGCGGCTACTTGGGACTTGGAGGATTCCAAGTTTTCTGGACGTAGTCAGGGCCCTGAAAAGTATATGTTTCCAGGACGGCTGGAGTCAGGAAAACTGACTCGCTATTTATCCTGTATGCACCCAACAAGCTGGGTGCTCCTGCTTCTAAGCAGACTATTGCTCGCTGGATCTGTAGCACGATTCAACTTGCACATTATGCGGCTGGAATGCCGCACCCTAAATCTGTGAAAGCCCATTCCACGAGGAAAGTGGGCTCTTCTTGGGCGGCTGCCCGAGGGGTCTCTGCTTTACAAATTTGCCGAGCTGTTACTTGGTCGGGTTAAAACACTCTTGCAAGAGTCTACAAGTTTGATACCCTGGCTGAGGAGGACCTAGAGTTTGCTCATTCGGTGCTGCAGAGTCATCCGCACTCTCCCGCCCGTTTGGGAGCTTTGGTATAATCCCCATGGTTCTTACGGAGTCCCAGCATCCACTTAGGACGTTAGAGAAAATAAGATTTTACTCACCGGTAAATCTATTTCTCGTAGTCCTTAGTGGATGCTGGGCGCCCATCCCAAGTGCGGATTGTCTGCAATACTTGTATATAATTATTGCCTAACTAAAGGGTTATTGTTGAGCCATCTGTTGAGAGGCTCAGTTGTTATCATACTGTTAACTGGGTATTGTATCACGAGTTATACGGTGTGATTGGTGTGGCTGGTATGAGTCTTACCCGGGATTCAAAATCCTTCCTTATTGTGTCAGCTCTTCCGGGCACAGTATCCTAACTGAGGTCTGGAGGAGGGTCTTAGTGGGAGGAGCCAGTGCACACCAGGTAGTCCTAAAGCTTTCTTTAGTTGTGCCCAGTCTCCTGCGGAGCCACTAATCCCCATGGTCCTTACGGAGTCCCAGCATCCACTACGGACTACGAGAAATAGATTTACCGGTGAGTAAAATCTTATTTTTTTCATCTGATATGATATATATCAATTTCCATGTAAGTTTGTGTTTAGATTCCAGTATACCATCAGAAATGTGATATTACATAAGGTGTTTGAGAGATTAAATTTTACATTAATTTCATCACAGTAAATGCTCGGCAAGACTCCCTTCTGCCTATGCTATGGGGTACACATCCTGCTTAGATTCCTCATTTTCTACATCATCAGAATCCCCCTCCTCATCTTCCTCATTCATCTCCATGTGCTGATCCTGGGGCAAAGCCCCTACTCTTAGCGATGGATGCCATTTTGCTTGCTTGTTTTCTGTGTTTATGGGACAACAGAGACACTAAGGGGTATATTCAATTGAAATTGAAAGCTGCCGTCTGTCGAAAAGACGGCAGTTTTTGACTTTTTTAGGTCGGAAGGGGTTCCGATCTATTCAATATAACCCCAAATTATTCGACAAGTTGAGGAATTCGACTTGTCGAAAAGAACGTGGATCGGCGGAATAGCTGCCGATCCTCGTGCTTCTGTCGAAAACGGGGCCAAAACCAACAGGTTTTGGCCACCTTTTCGACCATCTCAATCCGACTTTAAAAACAGTCTGATTGAGATGAGGGAGCCGAGAGGAGGAGAGGGGAAAGAGCCGCGGGCAGACGGGGGAGAGCAGCGCTACAGCAGCGGCTATAGCAGCGTAGCCGGAGGATGTGTCACAGCCGCCGCTCACAGCAGCGTCCTTCAGCAAGCGAGACCTGCTGGAGCTGGGTGGACGCTGCCATGAGCAGCGGCTGTGACACATCCGTCTGCCTGCGGCTCTCCCCCCGTCTCAGCTCCCGCATCTCAATTCGACTTTTTTTTAAAGTCGAATTAAGATGGCATTGAATAGCCCTTGTCGGATCCATTCCGACAAATGAATGTTGGAATGGATCTGACTTCAATTGAATATACCCCTTAAAAAATCACTATATTACAAAGAATTGGCCAGAGAGAGAAGCCTACGTTGCTGGAAAGAAAAACATCAAGTGCACTTCTTTGGTTGAGCCACAGACACTCATTTTACCACTTCACATTAAGTTGTGCCTAATGAAGACATTTGTGAAAGCTCTGGATAAAGAAGGCCAGGCTTTCAGTTATCTGAAGGAAAAGTTTCCAAAGTTAAGCAAAGCTAAAACAAGGCAAATTTGGAAGCATTCTGCTTATGGATTCAATATTTAATGCTAAATTGATGGAAATTGAGTCTGTAATTACCGCTGTTGTTGTTTGTGTGTATGTAATAAACATGACATGATAGGGATGATCTGATTTTTCCACTGAATTCAGTATCCCTAAATTTGTCAAACACATATTTACATGCCAGATGCAGAATTTACATTTGTAGAGAAGTGTAATTATGCTGTAGTTTTCCCCATGCATCGTGTTATACCGTGGGATATATGTAGTGATATGGTAATGGATTATGCAAGAAGAAGAAACAGGAAACAAATAGTGTATTCTCTTTTCCTCAGGCGTGGGTGGTGCATCTGAAAATGATGACCCCTCTAAAATGGTAATGGTCCTTGCAGCCACCAACTTTCCATGGGATATTGATGAGGCTTTAAGGAGGCGTTTGGAGAAGAGGATTTATATCCCTTTGCCATCAGGTAGGTGTGTTAAGCTCACCCCGGCTAATGCTGCGAGTATGTATTTAAAAAAAAAAAAATGTTGTGTACAAGGAAATATTTACTCCGGAAATAAACATATTGCAGTACGGCTTATTTTTGTAATAACAAATGGTAGGTCAAAAGTACTAGAGTTGATATAGTTGTAAAGAAACCAATGTCAAATTTTGGCAGGATGACCAGTAAATGATAATCTAGTAAACTCCTAGTACTGTATGTTCCAAGGGAGAATCTAAAATCCAGATAACGGATTTATTTGCTGCAGCAACGGTCAAACTATTTCCATCTTGTCGCAGCTGTGGCGACTGTGATGGGTTTTGTCTCCCCATCTTTATTCCATCCTACACAGTAGTCTTAGGTTTGGACCTAGTGGGTAGATTTCCTAAGCAGTAGCTTTGCAATATTTGCTTTTCCCCCATAGTTCAGCAGTGGTATGGAATCCCAATTGACTAAAACCAACACCACCAGAAAACTGCAGTAAGCAATTGAACATTGAAGTACCATCTATGTATTTTTGTATTGTAAGCAGCAGCTTTAGAAACTTGCAAAACCACCGACAAACTTGCTGAAATAATTGACCCAATTTGTAGAATGCACTGCACATATCTAAAGGACATGTGCAGGCTTTTGTGTAAAATAAAAAAACAAAAACAATCCGCTTTATCTATGACACAGGAGTCTGGGGGTTGGCAAATAGCTAGCCAATACAAATTTTTTGACTGATGGGCTTTGTTCCCATCAGTCAGGCCTCAGACATCACTAGATGTACCATAGGCTTGATACATCACTGTAAAACTTCCTTTGGTTGTCTTGGCCTTAGAGACGGAAAAGGCGTTTGGCCACGTTTCATGGTCATTTATGTTTTCTACATTGTCCTCATTTGGACTGCATGGAAATTTTTTGCAGACAATTAAAGCTCTTTACTCTCAGCTATCAGTCAGTCATGACAAATGCTCTGCACTCCCCACTTTTAGTTCAGGGAAATGGGATGAGAAAGGTGCCCCCTTTCCCCTCTTATCTTTGCTTTTTGCATTGAACCATAAGCAGCTAAAATGAAAGCAAATCTTGATATCGGGGGAGTCGAAGTAGGGCGTACCCGTTATAAATTCTCTTTGCGGATGGTCTCCTTTTTACTTAGACCAACCCCTAGTGTCTCCTTCTAATCATTAGTCAGAATGAAATGCCTTTTGCTCCCTTTCTTGATACAAAATTAACAGTTCTAAATCTGAAGCTATGGCTGTTTGTAACCCCTCGCAAGTTCATTTCAGCTATGTCACAACGGCTTGAAGCACCGGTAATTCTGCAGGCTGGACCTGGGTTATTGCCTGGTCTTTCCTCTGCCAGTGCTTGGAGATGACATCTCCTAGTGCCAGTGATCCGGCTCTCTCTATGCTTTTAGTCACGCATTCACACCGCACGATTCCCTGGGTCGGTGCAGGTTGATCCTGGTAGCTACCAGGGTTGGATTCCCGGGTAATGCAGCCTGTATTATTTTTCTCCGACCCTTTCTCACCAAACCTTGACCCGGGTTGCCCCGTCAATAACCCGGTTATAAGTCTGTTGGAAAAGTAGCATTAATAAGGTGTCTTGTTATGGGGGTAATAGATATTAAGTGATTGCCAATGTCCATCTTTTATCTTTAATAATAGAGAAAAAGATACCAACTTTTATTTCTCTTACGTCCTAGAGGATGCTGGGGACTCCGTAAGGACCACGGGGATAGACGGGCTCCGCCGGAGACATGGGCACAAAAAAAACTTTAGATATGGGTGTGCACTGGCTCCTCCCTCTATGCCCCTCCTCCAGACCTCAGTTTGATACTGTGCCCAGAGGAGACTGGGTGCATTACAGGGAGCTCTCCTGAGTTTCTCTGAAAGAAAGAATTTTGTTAGGTATTTTATTTTCAGGGAGCCTGCTGGCAACAGGCTCCCTGCATCGAGGGACTGAGGAGAGAGAAGCAGACCTACTTAAATGCTAGGCTCTGCTTCTTAGGCTACTGGACACCATTAGCTCCAGAGGGAGTCGGAACGCAGGTCTCCCCTCGCAGTTCGTCCCGGAGCCGCGCAGCCGTCCTCCTCACAGAGCCGGAAGATAGAAGCCGGATGAGTATGAGAAGATAGAAGACTTCAGAGGCGGCAGAAGACTTCAGATCTTCGATGAGGTAACGCACAGCAGTAACGCTGCGCGCCATTGCTCCCACACACAGCACACATGGCAGGCACTGGGGGGGCAGGGGGGGCGCCTTGGGCAGCAATTTTAAACCTCTAGGACTGGCTAAAATATGTATATAGGCTCTGCGGGCTGTATATAGAGAATCCCCCGCCAGTTTTTAAAGAAATCGAGCGGGACCGAAGCCCGCCGCTGAGGGGGCGGAGCTTTATCCCTCAGCACTCACCAGCGCAATTTTCACACTTCTGAGAAGCTGGCTCCCCAGACTCTCCCCTGCTGAACACGGTGACAGAGGGTTTTAAAAAAGGGGGGGGGGGGCACATAATTTGGCGCAGTGAATATATATAAAAAAGCGCTATATCTGGGAATTTTTTTTCCAGGGTCATTTGGCGCTGGGTGTGTGCTGGCATACTCTCTCTCTGTCTCTCCTAAGGGCCTTGTGGGGGAACTGTCTCCAGATAGAGAATTCCCTGAGTGTGTGGGGTGTCGGTACGCGCGTGTCGGCATGTCTGAAGCGGAAGGCTCTTCTAGGGAGGAGGTGGAGCAAATGAGTGTGGTGTCTCCGTCGGCAACGCCGACACCTGACTGGTTGGATATGTGAAATGTTTTAAATGCAAATGTGAATTTATTACACAAAAGGTTGGACAAAGCAGAGTCCAGGGAAGGTACAGGGAGTCAAGCCCTGCCTTTCACTATGTCGCAGGGACCTTCTGGGTCTCAAAAGTGCCCACTATCCCAAGTAGTAGACACTGATAGCGACACGGATTCTGACTCCAGTGTCGACTACGATGATACGAAATTGCAGCCAAAATTGGCTAAAAGTATTCATTATATGATTATTGCAATAAAAGATGTGTTGCATATCACAGATGACTCCTCTGTACCGGATACGAGAGTGCACATGTTTAAAGAAAAGAAGGCTGAGGTTACTTTTCCCCCTTTACATGAGCTAAATGAGTTATTTGAAAGGGCTTGGGAAACTCCAGACAAGAAACTGCAGATTCCCAAAAGGATTCTTATGGCGTATCCTTTCCCGGCTAAGGACAGGATACGGTGGGAATCCTCCCCAAGGGTGGACAAAGCGTTGACACGCTTATCCAAAAAAGTAGCGCTGCCATCTCAAGATACAGAAACCCTCAAAGATCCTGCTGATCGCAGGCAGGAGACTACCTTGAAGTCAATTTACACACATACTGGTGCATTACTCAGACCGGCGATAGCGTCAGCATGGGTTTGTAGCGCTGTAGCAGCGTGGAAAGATACCTTATCTGCTGATATTGATACACTGGATAAGGAAACCATTTTATTGACCCTGGGTCATATTAAGGATGCTGTCCTTTATATGAGGGATGTTCGGAGAGACGTGGGCCTACTGTGTTCCAGAGCCAACGCTATGGCGATTTCTGCTAGGCGAGCCCTATGGACCCGACAATGGACGGGTGATGCAGACTCGAAGAGGCATATGGAAGTTTTGCCTTACAAGGGTGAAGAACTGTTTGGGGAAGGTCTCGCGGACCTGGTTTCCACAGCTACTGCTGGTAAATCAACCTTTTTGCCTTATGTTTCCTCACAGCCTAAGAAAACACCACATTATCAGATGCAGTCCTTTCGGTCACATAAATCCAAGAGAGTACGGGGATCTTCCTTTCTTGCCAGAGGTAAGGGCAAGGGGAAAAAGCTGCCAACTACAGCTAGTTCCCAGGAGCAGAAGTCCTCCCCGGCTTCTACAAAATCCACCGCATGACGCTGGGGCTCCGCTGAGGGAGTCCGCCCCAGTGGGGGCACGTCTTCGACTTTTCAGCCAGGTCTGGGTTCAATCACAGGTGGATCCATGGGCAATAGACATTGTTTCCCAGGGTTACAGGCTGGAATTTGAAGAAGTGCCTCCTCGCCGATTTTTCAAATCGGCCCTACCGGCTTCTTCCCCAGATAGGGAGGTAGTTTTAAATGCGATTCAAAAATTGTCTCTTCAACAAGTGGTGGTCAAAGTTCACCTGCTTCAGTAGGGGATGGGGTATTGCTCAACCCTGTTTGTGGTCCCGAAACCGGACGGTTCGGTCAGACCCATTCTGAATTTAAAATCCTTAAACCTATACTTGAAAAGGTTCAAGATGGAATCACTCAGAGCGGTCATCGCCAGCCTGGAAGGGAGGGGATTATATGGTGTCCCTGGACATAAAGGATGCATATCTTCATGTCCCCATATATCCTCCTCATCAGGCGTTCCTGAGATTTGCTGTACAGGATTGTCATTACCAATTTCAGACGTTGCCGTTTGGGCTTTCCATGGCCCCGAGGGTTTTTACAAAGGCAATGGCGGAAATGATGGTGCTCCTGCGCAGGCAGGGAGTCACAATTATCCCGTACGATCTCCTAATAAAAGCGAGATCAAGAGAGCAGTTGCTGAACAGCGTATCACTCTCCCTGAGGGTGTTGCAGCAGCACGGCTGTATTCTCAATCTACCGAAGTCACAGTTGGTTCCAACGAACCGGTTGCCTTTCTTAGGTATGATTCTGGATACAGAACAGAAAAGGGTTTTTCTCCCGATGGAAAAAGCCCAGGAACTCCAGAGCTTGGTCAGGGACCTGTTAAATCCGAAAATGGTGTCGGTGCATCAATGCACTCGATTTCTGGGAAAGATGGTGGCGTCTTACGAGGCCTTTTCAGTGGGACCTTCTAGACAAGTGGTCCGGGTCACATCTACATATGCATCAGATGATCAGACTGTCTCCAAGGGCCAGGGTATCTCTCCTGTGGTGGCTGCAGAGTGCTCACCTTCTAGAGGGTCGCAGGTTCAGCATTCAGGACTGGGTTCTGGTAACCACGGACGCGAGACTCCGAGGATGGGGAGCAGTCACACAGGGAAGAAACTTCCAAGGTCTGTGGTCAAGCCAGGAGGCTTGTCTACACATCAACGTACTGGATTTAAGGGCCATATTCAACGGCCTTCGTCAAGCGGAGAATTTGCTTCGCGACCTACCGGTTCTGATTCAGTCAGACAACATCACTGCCGTGGCTCATGTAAACCGTCAAGGCGGAACAAAGAGCAGAGTGGCAATGGCAGAAGCCACCAGGATTCTTCGCTGGACGGAAAATCATGTAAGCGCTCTGACAGCAGTCTTCATTCCGGGAGTGGACAACTGGGAAGCAGACTTCCTCAGCAGACACTATCTACATCCCGGAGAGTGGGGACTTCATCTGGAAGTCTTTGCAGAGATTACAAATCAGTGGGGGCTGCCTCAAATAGACATGATGGCGTCACGCCTCAACAAGAAGCTTCCGAGATATTGCGCCAGGTCAAGGGACCCTCAGCGATAGCAGTGGACGCCCTGGTGACACCGTGGGTGTTCCAGTCGGTCTATGTGTTCCCCCCTCTTCCTCTCATCTCAAAGATATTGAGAATCATAAGAAGAAGAGGAGTATAGACAATTCTCATTGTCCCAGATTGGCCTCGAAGGTCCTGGTATCCGGATCGGCAGGAAATGCTCACAGAAGATCCATGGCCTCTTCCTCTCAGAGAAGACCTGTTGCAACAGGGGCCCTGTCTATTCCAAGACTTACCGCAGCTACGTTTGACGGCTTGGCGGTTGAACGCCGAATCCTAGCTGAAAAGGGCATTCCGGATGAGGTCATTCCTACTCTGATAAAGGCTAGGAAGGAGGTGACGGCGAAACATTATCACCGTATTTGGAGGAAGTATGTGTCTTGGTGTGAGTCCAAGAATACTCCGAAAGAATTCCATCTGGGCCGTTTTCGTCACTTCCTCCAGACTGGAGTGAATTTGGGCCTAAAATTAGGCTCCATTAAAGTTCAGATTTCGGCCCTATCCATTTTCTTTCAGAAGGAATTGGCTTCTCTCACAGAAGTCCAGACTTTTGTGAAGGGAGTGCTGCATATCCAGCCTCCTTTTGTGCCTCCAGTGGCACCATGGGACCTTAACGTGGTGTTACGGTTCCTTAAGTCTCACTGGTTTGAGCCGCTTCAAACTGTGGAATTAAAGTATCTCACTTGGAAGGTGGTCATGTTGTTGGCCTTGGCATCTGCTAAGAGAGTATCTGAGTTAGCGGCTTTGTCTCACAAAATCCCCTATCTGATCTTCCATATGGGTAGAGCGGAGTTGCGGACTCGCCCTCAATTTTTGCCTAAGGTGGTTTCTTCTTTTCATATGAACCAATCTATCGTGGTACCTGTGGCTACGCGGGACTTGGAGGATTCCGGGTCTCTTGATGTGGTCAGGGCATTGAAAATTTATGTAGCCAGAACGGCTCGGGTTAGGAAAACAGAGGTACTGTTTGTCCTGTATGCAGCCAACAAGGTTGGCGCTCCTGCTTCTAAGCAAACTATTGCTCGCTGGATCTGTAATACGATTCAGCAAGCTCATTCTACGGCTGGATTGCCGTTACCAAATTCGGTAAAGGCCCATTCCACTAGGAAGGTGGGCTCTTTTTGGGTGGCTGCCCGAGGCGTCTCGGCTTTACAGCTTTGCCGAGCAGCTACTTGGTCGGGTTCAAACACTTTTGCTAAATTCTACAAGTTTGATACCCTGGCTGAGGACCTCATGTTTGCTCAATCGATGCTGCAGAGTCATCCGCACTCTCCCGCCCGGTTTGGAGCTTTGGTATAATCCCCATGGTCCTTACGGAGTCCCCAGTATCCTCTAGGACGTAAGAGAAAATAAGATTTTAAACCTACCAGTAAATCTTTTTCTCCTAGTCCGTAGAGGATGCTGGGCGCCCGTCCCAGTGCGGACATATTTCTGCAAGACTTGTACATAGTTATTGCTTACATAAGGGTTATGTTTCAGTTGAGATCAGTCTTTGGCTGATGCTGTTTTGTTCATACTGTTAACTGGTTGCGTATATTCCAGGTTATACCGTGTGGATGGTGTGGGCTGGTATGAATCTTGCCCTTGGATTAACAAAAATCCTTTCCTCTTACTGTCAGTCTCCTCTGGGCACAGTTTCTCTAACTGAGGTCTGGAGGAGGGGCATAGAGGGAGGAGCTAGTGCACACCCATATCTAAAGTTCTTTTTAGTGCCCATGTCTCCTGCGGAGCCCGTCTATCCCCATGGTCCTTACGGAGTCCCCAGCATCCTCTACGGACTAGGAGAAAAAGATTTACCGGTAGGTTTAAAATCTTATTTTTTCTTTCATCTGTTTTCCAGAGAAAGGGAGGGGGGAGCTTCTAAGAATAAGCCTTAAAGAGCTGGAGTTGGCAAATGATGTTGACATTGACAATATAGCAGAAAACATGGATGGTTACTCTGGAGCAGACATCACCAATGTGTGCAGGTATGTCTTCGTAAGACCATGTTTATCTGGTAATGTGGGTATTAAAGTCACACTTGTGAACTATGTATGTATTTACTATAATTGAAAATCATTGGTTAATTTCTCATTTATCCTTATTGAATTGTTTACAATTTTGTAACATAGACATGTTAAAAGATGGCTGAACATAACATACAGGTTATTATGAATTAAAGAACTTAAAAAAACATTCACCAATATTTACTCTATGTAAAGTGTCTAAACTGTGTGAGTGCATGTGTCCTTTCAATAGGAAGTCTGATTTGCCTGACAAAATACATTTCCCAATATCCTTATTTTTTATATTTTACTTGTGTAGAACAGCTACATATAACAGTCAAAAGCAATCCTTGACCTATTTTGGGTTCTTCAGTCCTTTAAGACACAAAGGTGTAAAGGGTGGTATTTTAAAAGAAAAAAAGAAAACCTGTAATTAAAGAGGCATTAAAACATTAGATGGGAGTTTCGAGTGTTTGTTTTTACTTTTTTTGATACAGTATATATTCCTATCAAGTCATATACTAGTTTTAGTGGGATAGGTATTGGGGCCCGGAAGTCAGGAGACCGACGCCGGGAACCTGACAGCCAGAATTCCTGCAGCATGTCCCCTCGCTGCGCTCGCCATGCTTTGGGCCCGGTGGCGACCGATTCCATGCCACCACCCGAGTGGGAATACCGGGCTTGGTTCGGGATTCGAACCGTCGGCATTTCCCCCCATGTTGTGATTCCGGAATCTGTATCCTGACCGCCGGGATCCTGGCAGCTGATAATTTAGCCGCATACCATTTTAGTGACTCTATAAATACCATAGTCTTTTGGTATGGCTTTGTACATGACCATTGTACTTTTCGAGGATGCAACTTGTTGCAATTTAAATTTTTTGCGTTTCTCCTATTAATCTTCTTCAAGGCTCAACAACCTTTTTCATATGTTTCAAAACTAAATGTAAAAGTCTACTGTTACACAGTAGTACTGCACTTCCTTCCTTGCTTCCATCCCTTCCTACTATACAGGTTGAGTATCCCATATCCAAATATTATGAAATACGGAATATTCCGAAACACAGAATTTTTTGAGTGAGAGTGAAATAGTGAAACTTTTGTTTTCTGATGGCTTAATGTTCACAAATTCTGTTTAATACACAAAGTTATTAAAAAATATTATATTAAATGGCCTTCAGGCTGTGTGTATAAGGTGTATATGAAACAAATGAATTGTGTGAATGTACACATACTTTGTTTAATGCACAAAGTTATTAAAAATATTGCCTAAAATGACCTTCAGGCTGTGTGTATAAGGTGTATATGTAACATAAATGCATTCTGAGCTTAGACTTGTGTCCCATCGCCATGATATCTCACTATGGTATGTAATTATTCCAAAATACGGAAAATAATCCAATATCCAAAATACTTCTAGTCCCAAGCATTTTGGATAAGGGATACTCAACCAGTATTAAAATTGCGAGCAAGCACTTTTGTTAAATAAGGAATAATTAGATTAAATTATGACCTAAGTGTATTTTCTATATCATCCATAAGGGATACTGGGGACACTTAGTACAACGGGGTATAGATAGGGTCCAAAGAAGCCGGCGCACTTGAAATTCTTCAAACAGGGTGTGCTGGCTCCTCCTCTCTCGCCCTCCCCCACAGCCCAGTTTAGAAAAATGGAGTTCCAGAGGATTTTTTCTTTAGTTTCTTTTAAACGTTTATTATTTTCAGGTAGGCTGTTGGGCAACAGCCTACCTGCACCGAGGGACGCTGGGGGGGGGGGGACCGACACCGGCCTCCTGTAGGTGCTGAGTCGGATCCTGCGGACAGGGCAACGGTCCTGATGGTCAGTGTACCGCAGTCATTGTGCGCTCTTTCACACACCCGCAGCACGCCGCACACCCCCAGCACAGAGCCTGAAGATCAGAGTGTGGTGAGTGTTGCCGGGGTCCCGCTAGCGGGGTCTCCCTGGTTCTTGGTGCGGCGTGGATGTGGGGCAGGCATATGGACTACCTCTAGGGTGATCCCATGTCCCCCCCCCCCTCCCCGCGCACCAGCAGTGTAATTATGTGTTGGAAACTCTTTTTACACAGTGCAGGGGAAATTGCCAGTATAAATAAGCATGTAGCTCCAGTGCCATTACAGGGGGCGGAGCTACCTCAGAGCGGGACCATCGGCTTCCTGGCACCGTTACCTGCACTCTCAGCGCTGCAGCAGGTCAGCCAGCTCCTCCAGAGGATACTCCATGGCCAGACACTGGTACAGGGGTGTAGTTAAGGGAGGGAGCCCACTGTGGAGACCTTTTACTGGGCTCCTCACACATTATCCAATTATATTGCCTGACTTCTACATTCTAAATTGTTAGTTACAGGCTGGTGCTGGTCCCTCCTCTCTGAGTCTCTCCACACATACTGGGCTGGGCAGGCTTACTTGTACCTGTGTCTCTGTGTGTGCGTGTGAGTGTTATTGTTCCCTATCAGCATGGTGAAGAAAGCTATGTCTGTCACTCCAGGTTTTCTCCCTCCCCTGCAGATTCTCTCATGTGTGAGCAATGCAATCATCCTTCACAGGATAGTGGGCTTCTGGGGATGATTTACAGGAACCAGCTTGGCTGAGTTCTATTAAAACTATGATGGCTGACATGTCCAATTAATTAACTACTGCTAGACAGAAAAGACAGCAGTTACAACAGTCTATGGCTGACTGACTAAAGATAGGACAGAGGGCAGACGTGTAACCCCTCTATCACATCCATTACCCCAAAAACGGGGGTTACCTGATATCCTCTCGGAATCCGAGGAGGAGGTACCAGAAGTGGAAGAAGGGGAGGAGTTGGAATCTACTACTGAGGTGGATGATTCCTCTCCAGCGCAGGACGTAGAGTCACTTATCCTTGCTATAAGGGATGTTTTGCATATTCCTGGGAATGAAGCTGATGTACAGCAATCCTTTTTCTCTGCACAGAAAAAAGTGCTGGTCACGTTTCCTGATTCAAAGGAACTGGATGATCTTTTCAGGGAGCCATGGGCTACTCCTCGCAAGAAATTCCAGGTGACAAAGGAATTGGGTACTGCCTTTCTTTTTACTTATGAGAGGTGGAAGTACTGGGAGAATCCCCCCGCTGTAGATGCTTCGGTATCACGCCTGTCAAAAAAGACAGTGCTTCCTGTACCGGGGGCTACTGTCTTAAAGGAACCTGCGGACAGAAAAATAGAAACAACTTTGAAATCTATTTATGTTGCGGCTGTAGTCTCCCAAAGGCCTGTTCAGTGAGGCCCATTTTGAACCTGAAATTGTTAAACCCATAACTGCGGGTTTTCCGGTTCAAAATGCAGTCTCTAAGGGCAGTGATCTCAGGTCTGGAGGAGGGGGAGTTCTTAGTCTCTCTGGACATAAAGGACACGCACCTCCATATTCCGATATGGCCTCCTCAGGTTTGCTCTGGTGGACGAACACTACCAGTTCCAGGCGCTACCCTTCGGCCTATCCACGGCTCCAAGGGACTTCACAAAAGTGATTGCGGAAATTATGTTCCAATTCAGGATTCAGGGCGTGAACATTGTCCCCTACCTGGACAATCTGTTGATAAAAGTGAGGACAACTGCTGGACAGCATCTGCCACACTACATCCCTGTTGTCGCATCACGGTTGGATTCTAAACTTCCAGAAATCCCACCTCGAGCCGACCCAACGTCTCCAGTTCCTTGGGATGATCTTGGACACGGTGGCTCAGAAGCAAGGACGCTTCAGGAGTTACAGATGGAGCCACGGTCATCTTGGCTTCTGTGCTGCGCCTAGGCACACCATGGTTTATTAGCATAAGCCCTTCATCTATTGTTCTCAGCTGCAATACAATACAGAGAGAACAATTCATCAGGGGATTAAGTCATTACAGCAGGGGATTAAGTCCGACTGCCCTGGCTCAGTTAATCCTATTAAAGGCCAAGATAAAGGTGACTCCATCTGTAGTTCGATCGGTTCTGTAGCCAAACCGTGTCTCTGTACATCTTTGTACCTGCCTGTTGGAAAAGATGGTGGTCTCCTAAAAGGCCATTTATTTTGGCAGATTCCGTGCGAGGACATTCCAACTGGATCTCCTGAAGAAATGGATGGGTTTGCATCTGCAGATGCACCCGGTCATACGTCTCTCACCGCAGGCCAAGATTTCTCTCCTGCGGTGGTTGCAACCCTCCAACCTCCTGAAGGGTCAGAGCTTCGGGACCCAGGATTGGATTCTCTTGACCACGGACGTGAGCCTTCGAGGTTGGGGAGCTGTCACCCAAGGGGCACAGTTTCAGGGCCAATGGTCAAGCCACGAAGCTGTTCTTCCAATACCAATAAACAAACATACTGGAACTCAGGACGATATACAATGCTCTGCTAAAAGCATCTCCTCTGCTTCAAGGTCAAGCCATTCAGGTTCAGTCGGACAACGCCACGGCTGTGATGTACGTCAATCGGCAGGGAGGGTCAAAAAACAGGGCCTGCATGCGGGAGGTATCCAAGATACTGCCCTAGCATTCCTTTCTACCCAGAGGAGTATCTGCCATATTCATTTCGGGAGTGTACAACTGGGAGGCGGACTTCCTAAGTAGTCATGACCTACACCCAGGAGAGTATTTTGACTAATTGCAGATTATTAGGGCTGTCCGCAGATCGATCTGATGGCCTCTTGACTCAATAACAAGCTTTGGTGCTATTGTTCCAGGATGAGGGATACTCTGGCGGCGGCAGTGGACGCGATGACAACGCCGTGGGTTTACCGGCTGGTGTACCGGTTTCCTCCGATTCTGTTGCTCCCCAGGATTCTAAAAAGAATCAGAAGAGAGGGAGTTCAGGCAATTCTCATTGCACCCGATTGGCCTCAAAGAGTTTGGTACGCGGATCTTCTAGCCATGGCAATAGAAGAACCCTGGCCTCTACTACTGCGGGAGGATCTTCTTCCGCAAGGGCCGTTTGTCTACCCGGACTTACAGCGGCTTCGTTTAACGGCATGGCAGTTGAGCGGAACTTTCTAGCTGAGAAGGGGATTCCGCGTAAGGTTATT
Organism: Pseudophryne corroboree; assembly: GCF_028390025.1. Classification (NCBI taxonomy): domain Eukaryota; kingdom Metazoa; phylum Chordata; class Amphibia; order Anura; family Myobatrachidae; genus Pseudophryne; species Pseudophryne corroboree. Next base: position 582,644,063 of record NC_086447.1, on the reverse strand, counting down.
ACAATCATGATTCAAGCCAGAAAAGCTGTCACATCAAGGTATTACCACCATATCTGGAAACGATACGTCTCCTGGTGTGAGGGCTGAAAGTATCCAGCTGCAGATTTCAAATTGGGGCGCTTTTTGCAGGCTGGTGTGGATATAGGCCTAAGGTTGGGCTCCATAAAAGTTCAGATCTCGGCCTTGTCCATTTTCTTTCAGAAGAAATTGGCTGCTTTGCCTGAAGTCCCGACGTTCCTACAGGGTGTCCTTCGCATCCAGCCTCCTTTTGTGCCGCCCACGGCACCTTGGGATTTGAACGTGGTTTTGACCTTTCTGCAATCCTCTTGGTTTGAACCACTGATGTCGGTTGAGGACAAGATCCTTACGTGGAAGACTGTTATGCTCTTAGCATTAGCTTCAGCTAGGCATGCTTGGGTACTTGGAGCTTTGTCCTGCAAGAGTCCCTACCTGGTCTTTCATGAGGACAGAGCGGAGCTCAGGACTCGTCAGCAGTTCCTGCCTAAGGTTTCTGCATTCCACCTGAATCAGCCTATTGTGGTTCCAGCAGCTTTGGCTACTTCCTCAATTCCTGAGTCCTTGGATGTGGTGCGAGCCCTGAAGATCTATGTCAAGAGGACAGCTGCTGTCCGCTAATCGGATTCCCTCTTTGTGCTGTATGATGGTCACAAGAAGGGTTGCCCTGCTTCAAAGCAATCGATTTTCTGTTGGATTAGGCTTACTATTCAACAGGCCTACGCTTTGGCGGCCTTGCCTGTTCCCCGGTCTGTGAAGGCCCACTCTACTAGGTCGGTGGGTTCTTCCTGGGCGGCTGCCCATGGTGTCTTGGCCTTGCAACTATGCCGTGCCGCTACCTGGTCAGGGACAAACACGTTTGTCAAGTTTTACAGGTTTGATACCCTGGCTACAGAGGATGTCCTATTCGGACATACGGTGCTGCAGGCATCTCAGCATGTTCCAACCCATTCTGGGAGCTTTGGGACGTACCCATCGTACTAAGTGTACCCAGTATCACTTATGGATGATAGAGAAAATAGGATTTTAATTACCTACCCTTAAATCCTTTTCTCGTAGTCCATAAGAGATACTGGGCGCGTGCCTCTGTGCTTCGACCTTTCCTGCAAGTTTTGTTCTTGTGTAATGTTGTTTGATTCAGCTGTTGCTGTTTCTTTTTCACTGGCTGTTGCTAGTTTGTTTGGTTCTGTTGTGTGCTGGTTTGTTAATCTCTCCACTTGTTGTCTTGTCACGTTTCCTCCTCTCAAGTATGTCCACCTCCTTCAGACACAGTTTTCCTAGACTGGGCTGTGGGGAAGGGCATAGAGGGGAGGAGCCAGCACACCCTGTTTGAAGAATTTAAAGTGCACTGGTTCCTTTGGACCCCATCTATACCCCATCGTACTAAGTGTCCCCAGCATACCTTATGGAAAACGAGAAAAGGATTTACCGGTAGGTTATTTACATAATTTTGGTTCATATTTATAATCTCTGTTGCAGTTCTTCAGATTAACAGTCTTTAAGATTACACTTCTAATATGATTCCAAAGTCACCCTAGCGGTGTTCTGGCCATCTCTAGGAGAAATCTACATGAAGTGAGCACAGAGTCCATAGATATTAATTACGCACCTAGCACATACATCATCAAATTCTTGCTTGTTCTACTGGTGGTCTCACAGTAGAATTGGAAGGATGACCTCTCTGGCTGTAAGATAATGAGAGTCACCTGATTTTACATTGAAAGCATATAATCTGCTGGAGCCTTTGGCAAGGTAGAAAAAAACAATATTTCTTCTTTAGGGTCCATGGTCTCCACAGGGTTAACCTTGGGGTATGCTTTGTGGAGACGAGGATTCAGGCACCAAACAGCAAAGCTTTGAGCCTCCCAGAATGCACTGGATCCCTCTCCCCTCATGCCCCGCCCACAGCTCAGGCTCTTCAGTTTTTGTTTGGTGCTAGTTCTACAATAATGCTTTAATGGACTTTTATTACCATATAAATATCTAATATAATTGATTGATCCCTTTTTTTAAAAATACTTTTTATTTCATATATCATATTATACATTTAACAAATATGAGGGTATATACATATTCCTCCACATTACATAAATGACAAAATGCAATACATGACTAACAAATTGATACAGGCTCATATAATTTACCTTTTAAATTAGTATCCCCAACTCTTCCTATGGGAGTTCCAATTTACATCTAGAGAAGTATCCAGTATTCCACCTTTTCACTTCTTACTTCTACCCTTCTGTCTCTTTCACATGTGATCTCCCCTTTAACCCAAGAACAGTTCCCATTCACGCCATTTCTTCACCTAACTGATCCCTTTTAATGTTGTGTTTAATAATGTGGTGTGAGGTTTATTGAACTCATCAGTGAACGTGTCCACACAGAGATGCTTCTTTGATGGCTATGAGGAGACGTATTGAAGGTTTAACGCCAGAAGAAATCCGTAACCTTTCAAGGGATGACATGCACATGCCCACCACAATGGAAGACTTTGAGATGGCTTTAAAGAAAGTGTCCAAATCTGTGTCTGCCTCAGACATTGAAAAATATGAAAAGTGGATAGAAGAGTTTGGATCTTGTTAACAACAGTCTTCAACGCTTGTTGCAAAAAACAAACAAACAAAGAAACAATTGCCTTATGTCTTAGCTGGTTCTATAGATTGAGCTCGTAGAGTTTTGGCATTGTCAGCTGTGTGTTTTTTAAAGTTCTTTTGTAATTGCCATGATTCTTAAAATAATAAAAAGTGCTGATTTGATTCTATACACTACTACATTTTATAAGCAACAGTTGGAATGCTGGTGATAGATTTGGCCTCCAATGTTTAGTAACAATGTATTTCCTTATCTAGAATAGAGGCGCACAGCTGTGGATGGAGACAAGGGCCAAGCTACCCGACCTGAAGTGCGCTCCCAGTGTCTGTTTTTAGAAGACCCTTAATTGTAATTTATACAAAAGATTGTATAAACGACCAATTATGGCATTTAAGGGGTGGTCTTCAGTATGCCAAATGTCGGGATCCCGGCGCACAGTATACCGGCGCCGGAATCCCGACACCCGGCATACCGTCGGCTATTCTCCCTCGTGGGGGTCCACGACCCCCCTGGAGGGAGAATAACCGTGCCCGCAGCGTGGCGAGAGCGCAGCGAGCCTGCAAGGGGCTCCTTTGCGCTCGCCATGCTGTCGGGCTCCCGGCGCCGGTATGCTGGTCGCCGGGAGCCCGAGCGCCGGCATACCGTACTACACCCCATTTAAGAACAGTTTTGCACTGACACTTGCAGCTCCAGCTTAAGAGGTCAGTCCAATTATCCGCAAAAGGGTGAGTTGCCATTGCAGTTGCGTTTTAAATGCCGGCAACGGCAATTCACCTTTGAACACCAACCCCCCCCCAATCCTCGCCCGGTGGTCTGATCACATCCCGGATTTGCAGTTTTTTGTACAAAGCTCAATGGGGTTGCCAACAAAGGCCCAAATGTATTAAGCCTTAAGAAGTGATAAAGTGGAGACAGCTGGTTGGCTGGTTGGTTATCACTCTTTATCCGTCTCCACTTCATCGCCTTTTAAGGCTTAATACATTTGGGCCTAAATTATTTGAGTCCGGCGTTACTGTAAGTGCAGCATATAGCCGCACTTACTGTATTTGCACCCGCGATGAAGTATTGGGTAATTGGATTGACTCCCATGGAAAAAAAAGGTAGATTACTGATCTAAATCAGTGTTACATTTTCCGTTTATGAGGACAATAATAGTATGCTCTAGGTAATACATGGTAATACATTTTACCTCATCCTATGGAGGCAACCTTTTATGTGGGCTGAACCAGTATTTAGCTAATTTGCTCAGTATAAACTAATAATAAAGTGCTTAATATTATTTCAGCCCGCAAAACTGTGGACTCCACTGGTAGTGGGCATCGGGTACACCTTAAAACAGTGTTCAGCAATCGCGATCATGTACTGTCCAATACTATGGAAGAAAGAAATGTATTTCCTCAAATGGTTCGTCAGGTTTCCAAAATTCATTTTTTCTAAATTATTAAAGACTTTGCAACTAATAAGGGGTTACAAAACATTATTTTGCACACAGTAGATAAATACTAAATGCATTTTGTACAGCAATACATTTTGTTTTAAGCTTTTTTTTGCTTTTGTTTTATCTTTATGAGCCTAAATTTATAATTACAGATATTCAAAAACCAATATGTCTTTGTGTTTCTGTGTAGTTAAAGGGTAGCGAAGTTCTGTTAAGGAAAAGGCATAGAATAACCAGCAAGTATGGATTACTGAGGAGATAGCTAGGGCTCGAGCCATATTGCATTAGCTGTTGATCAGTACATTGCGTACCATACCTATGCCCAATATATGAGTGATTATTAATAAACACATATATATTGTGTATACATCGGGGGTGTTGATACAGCCACGGACCCAAGTACTGAAGGAGGCGTGACCAAACCTAGCAGGTGTGTCTACGCTTCATCCAGAATAAAATAATAGAAAATATTATGTGCGAAGCTAAGAAGTTGCTGAGTATCCGTTCCAACCCCTTTCCTCTCGATGCCCTTGTTTATACACAGATGTATTTTCAATATAAGATTTCAGAGTGGATAAACCGCAATACAATCATGGAAACCAGAGTATAAGGTATCAGTGTGAATTTTATTTAAAAAGAACATAACAATAACACAATTTTTCTCATCCAGTGCTTCCGCAGTGTAACACAGGGGAGAAGTGCTGTTGCTGGCATAATATCAAGCTTTGATCGCTTTGCGTGATCGACAAGTATAAGCTGCATTGTATGCTGCAAATAAGACATGCCCATTTACTAAGATTTTAGAAAGATACAGCAATAAATAAGTGACATTTCCTTAAATTGTAAAATAACATAGAAATGACTCCTTAGAGGGAATATAGTTCCACCCTTGGTACCACCTTTAACCTCAGGAATTGGAAGGAATAAGTGTCTGTTTCCTCTTCTTCCTGCGTTCACAATTCTTAGAAAGATTGCCTGCTTTAGGACCACTCCTTTAAAAATATAAATAAATCCCTGACCCTTTGTGCAGGAAATAGGAAGGACTTTCTCACCCTGTTGGAACCCTGTTAGCTGAAGCTGAGAGCCCTCCATAGTTATAGTTAGTTGAGAAGGCATTTATTCAAAAGACGCCCACCACCTTAAACTGCAAATCATTCATATGAGTTTTTTTCTATAATATTGGTTCACATTGAGCTGGAGGTGTTTAGAGGGGCTATAAGCACAATTCATGTTGTATAAAAGTTGTTGCTAGCGAGAGAGATAAAAATATTTCTCTCATTTTCCCTTGAGATGGTTGAAATTTATACCCCTTTCACACCGCACAAATAACCTGGTATCGACACGGGTCCGTGTGCGGTGTGAAAGCGCCATAGCCGAAATCCCGGGTCTCCTGACCCGGCAATTCAACACAGGAATAAAGCAGTGTTATACCCGGGTTGAATACCGGGTCAATGGCAGCATAAACGGGCTCCCGGGTCGATGGGACCCGTTTACTACAACAGGGAGAGGCGGCGCAGAGATTATCTCATCTCCCACCGCCGCCTCCGCTGCCGGCCCTGCCTCCCGCCGCTGTGGCAACCTGCCCGGCATATTGCCAGCTCAGGGAAGCCAGCCGTAGCGTCCAATGCCGGATCTCACCCGGGAAGGACCCGTTTTCAATTCCTGGGTCGGATCCGGCATTGGTGATGTGAAAGGGGTATTATTCGGGAAGCTTTTGTGTTAAGAGGAAAGCACCCGAGTTAAAAATCTAGGAGGGTGTTTGTTTGTTTTTGCAATAAAAACAAACTCTGGTTCATGGTAGAATATATATTGCTGCAAACTTCTGCATCCCATATATTGCTGTTTGTTGCAAATGAGAAAGTGAATCAAATAATGCTTTTGTCAATACATTTCACACAGTCATTTGCTTCCTCTGTGGTTGTATATATGCATTCATAGGACTGTATATACTGTAGGTGGTCATTCCGAGTTGATTGCAGCCAGCAACCTTTTTGCTGCTGGTGCGATCAACTAATCCACGCCTATGGGGGAGTGTATTTTTGCTTAGCAGGGCTGCGTTCACTAGTGCAGCCCTGCTAAGCTAAAAAAGTTTTGTACTGCTCAAGAGTAAGGCTGGTTATACTTACCCTGTGCGACGGATCCAGCGACGTTCCTCCCGGCTTTAACGTCAGACATCCGCCCTCCGTTTGCCTGGACACGCCTGCGTTCGGACGACCACGCCTCGAAAACGGCATCCAACGGTGAGTATCCGCCCCAGAACGCCTCTCCGCTGTCAATCTTCTTGCATTCGGCGCTGCGTCTTCTTTCTTCGCTGTGCGCGCCGTTGCCCGGCGACCTCTGTCGCCGGGCAACGAAGCACATGCGCCGGGCAACGAAGCGCATGCGCAGTTCTGACCCATTCGCACCGCAGCGAAGAACCGCTGCGTGCGAACGGGTCGGAATGACCCCCATAGTCCAAAAGAACTACTGATTGTTCTGAGTGCAGGCATTATTCTCATTAGTAATTTCAATTTTTTTTCTCTTACGTCCTAGAGGATGCTGGGGTCCACATTAGTACCATGGGGTATAGATGGGCCCACTAGGAGCCATTGGCACTTTAAGCGTTTGACAGTGTGGGCTGGCTCCTCCCTATATGCCCCTCCTACCAGAAAATGTGCCTGGAGGAGCCGGTTACAGCTAAGGGAGCTCTGCAGAGCTTCTTTAGTAAAGTTTTTTTTTTAGAGTTTGTTATTTTACAGGTAGGCTGCTGGCAAAAGCTTCCCTGCTTCGTGGGACTATGGGGGATGGGGGGGGGGGGAGTAGTGTCCGCCCTGCGGGGTCTGAGCCACTATCTCTACTGACAGGACACTGAGCTCCTGAGGGGATTGAACATTCCCCGCCACAGGGGATTGCTCACCCCGGCAGCATGCCGCCACCCCCTTACAGAGCCAGAAGATCAGTGGCGAGTTAGTCACCGGCCCCCCTAGCAAGCGGGGAGCCGGTGTGAAGATGGCGGCAACAGGATATAAAGTGCAGTACTAACTGCGCTCCGGGGCTCAGCGGTACATAGTGCTGCGCTGTGAGGGGCGCCCTGAGCCAGCGCCTACACTGACCTCCAAGCCTGTTAGGGTCCCAGGATCGCTGCCAGCATAATTCCTCAGGCCAGTATAATCTCCAGAAGAGCGTGAAGACAGCGCCATTAAGGGGGTGGAGCTTCTCAGAGCGGACCAAGCGGCGTTCTGCGCCATTTTCCTGCCTGTAGAAGCGGTCAGTGAGAGCTGTCCCTCCAATTCAACTCCAGCTATCTCTTACGGTACCAGGGGGTAGTAGAAGGGGGGGGGGGGGGGGGGGAGGCTGTGTACAGACTGTATAACATATTAAGGTGCACAGTCAGCACTGGTTGGGGATCTGCCTATACCTTGAAAGTGCTGTGTGTGGGTTGGCTCCAATCTCTGTGTCTCTCTTGCCATTCTTGGGGGTGAAACTCTGTCCTGTGTGTGTGTGTGTGTGTGTGTGTGTGTGTGTGTGTGTGTGTGTGTGTGTGTGTGGAGTCTGTGGTCTCCATTAAGCTATGTCTAGGGGACTCTGTGTCATATGCTTCAGAGGATATGTTCTCTCAGGATGATCCTATTCCATGTAATCAGGATTGCACTGTTTTAGCACAGATACCAGCAAGGGAGCCTGAATGGTTATCCTCTATCAAATCTATGATTTCTCAGATTTCTACTAGGGTTGCACAGAATGAATCTGCAACTCAGGTTTTACAGAACTCTATGGCAGTTTGGTCCAGTTCTGTTACCTCAGGGCCCCCTACTGTATATTCCCGCAAACGTGTTCTTGCCCAAATTATGCAAGATGACACTGATACCGATTCTGACACGGCAGAGTGTGGTGAGTGGGGCCGCATCTCTTACAAAAGGGGTGCACTTGATGATAGAGGCTATTAGAGATGTGTTGAATATTGCAGATATAACACCTGAGCAGGTTGAGGAGGCTTACTTCACTGACAATAAGAAAGCCTCGCTAACCTTCCATGGGTCCAAAGAATTAAATGCTATATTTGAGAAAGCATGGGAAAATCCATAGAAAAAATTCCAGATCCCTAGAAGGGTTCTGGTTGCTTTCCCCTTCCCTGAGGAGGATAGGAAAAAATCGGAAAACCCACCCATTGTGGACGCGTCTGTATCCAGACTCTCAAAGAAGGTGGTGTTACCTGTTCCAGGATCTACCGCCTTAAAAGAGTCGGCTGATCGCAAAATTGATACTACGCTCAAATCCATATACACGGCTTCAGGGGCGATACTACGTCCCACTATTGCCTGTGCATGGATTTCCAAAGCTATAGTAAAGTGGTCAGGCACGTTACTTGAGGATTTGGATACAATGGTTAAAAGTGATGTTGAATTGTTTTTACGTAACATTCAGGATTCTGCAGGATTTATGGTAGAATCCATGAAAGACCTGGGTTCCATGGCTGCAGGGATATCTTCCATGTCTGTCTCAGCTCGTAGGGGACTTTGGCTGCGCCAGTGGTCTGCCGACGCGGAATCCAGGAGAGGTGTGGAGACCCTACCCTACACAGGTGATGAAGAAAAATCAAATATACATCTGTATTGCCTCAGAAATTGTGCTTTTAAACTTCTAGTTAAATATCTGTAACTAGTGTTTTAATTCCCATAATGGTCAGTCATTCTTACAGTGAGGTTTTCTGTTAACCTTTGTCCTAGCTTATGACTAAGAGTATACGTGTCTAAATAGAGACCCTTGTATTTAGATAACCAGAACTTAATGACATTTTATGAGGTTTTTATGCCAGAAGGAGGGGGACATGATAGTGGATATCTGATGGACTTTTGTCTTGGACAAACAACATGCCATGATGAACAAGAATAACCTCTTTGCTGACAAAGCCTATTGAGAAGCCCTATTGATGTGAATGAGAGATCCAAGACTCATGGAGCCAGGCTGCCATCCTCAGGAGAATATCAGCCATTACATCTAGCCCAGCTGACCATTATTGGGACTTTCTGTTATTGTCCATCAACCAATCTATAATCCATCCCCTTGTTATCTGAATACACACCCCATTGATCAATCAGTTATGAATTATTGTATAATTATGTACTATATACTGTATGTAAGCCTGAAGGCACAGGTCTCATTGATGAAGTCTGTCTTGGGTCACGTTTCTCTGCGCAGAAAATATAGGCGTGGCCTCTTATTTGATAATAAATTCTATATGCTGAATATCATCGCAACGGAGACTCCCCAAATCTTTTAAGATAATTAGGCATTAGCACAGGTCAGGCTCTTTTTGGGGAAGCATTGGATGCGTGGATTTCCATGGCTACAGCGGGTAAGTCTCCTTTTCTTCCCTCAGCTGCACCTACTATGAAGAAACCCTTTTTATTCAATGCATCACAGCCTTTTCGGAGTGCCAAGGCAAGAAAGACCAAGCCGTCCAACACCTTCATTCGAGGAGGTTGGGGAAAATCCAAGAAACCTGCTGCTGCGGATTCCCAGGAACAGAAACCTACTTCAGGTACGCCAAAGTCCTCAGCATGGCGGTGGACAGTGCGGCATGGAGGTGAGGTCGGTGGGGGCGAGACTCAGGCATTTCAGTCACGTCTGGGTGTCGTCCGGTCTGGATCCCTGGGTAAAAGATATTGTGTCCCAGGTGGTACAGACTGGAATTTCAAGATCTCCCTCCTTACCGTTTCTTCAAATCAGGCTTGCCAGCTTTGCTGGCAGACAGGGCTATCCTACAGAAAGCCATCCAAAAGCTGGTGGAGGCACAGATTGTTGTACCAGTTCCACCCCATATGCAAAACAGAGGTTACTATTCGAACCTTTTCGTGGTACCGAAACCGGATGGTTCGGTCAGACCCATTCTGAACTTAAAATCACTAAACCTTTCTTGAGGGAGTTCAAGTTCAAAGTGGAGTCTCTAAGGGCGGTGATATCAGGTCTGGAGTAGGGGGAATTCCTGGTATCCCTGGATATCAAGGATGCGTACCTCCATATTCCAATTTGGCCGCAGCATCAAGCTTATCTCCATTTAGCACTGTTGGACTTTCATTTTCAATTCCAGGCCATGCCATTTGGCCTCTCCACAGCACCAAGGGTATTCACCAAGGTGATGGCGGAAATTATGGTTCTCCTCCGCAGACAGGGGGTGAACATAATTCCACATCTGGACGAACTGCTGATAAAGGTATCGTTCAAGGAGAAGCTGTTACAGTCCATTGTTCTCACGACCCACCTGCTCAGGGAACAACACGGTTGGATCCTGAATCTTCCAAAATCACATTTGGAACCAACCAGGAGGTTGTCCTTTCTGGGAATGATCCTCGACACGGAAGTGCAGAGGGTGTTTCTTCCAGAGGAAAAAGCGTTGGTGATGCAAACAATGGTCCGGGATGTCCTGAAGCCAGCCCGGGTGGCGGTTCATCAGTGCATTCGCCTTCTGGGGAAGATGGTGGCCTCTTACGATGCTCTGCAGTACAGGAGGTTTCATGCTTGGTCCTTCCTACTGGATCTCCTGGACAAGTGGTCGGGATCCCATCTAAACATGCACCAGAGAAAAAGTCTGTCACCAAAGGCCAGGATTTCACTCCTCTGGTGGCTGCAATTATCTCACCTTCTGGAGGGCCGCAGGTTCGAGATTCAGGACTGGGTCCTTCTAACCATGGATGCAAGTCTCTGGGGCTGGGGCGCAGTCACTCAAGGGGAAACCTTCCAAGGAAGGTGGTCAAGTCTGGAAGCCGGCCTGCCGATAAACATTCTGGAACTAAGAGCTGTCTACAACGGTCTTCTCCATTCGGCCCATCTTCTGAGAAATCGGACCATTCAAGTGCAGTCGGGCAGTGTAACGACAGTGGCTTACATAAACCGACAGGGCGGAACGAAGAGCAGAGCTGCAATGTCAGAGGTAACGAGAATCATCCTCTGGGCAGAAAAAAATGCGTTGGCGCTGTCCGCAATCTTCATTCCGGGAGTAGACAACTGGGAAGCGAACTTCCTCAGCAGACACGATCTCCATCCAGGGAAGTGGGGTCTCCATCCGGGGGTGTTCAAGGAGGGAACAGATCTTTGGGGTGTACCTCAAATAGACATGATGGCCTCTCGTCTCAACAAGAAGCTTCGGCGATATTGTTCCAGGTCGAGGGACCCGCAAGCAGTGGCGGTGGACGCCCTAGTGATTCCGTGGGTTTTCCAGTCGGTGTACGTGTTTCCACCACTCCCACTCATTCCAAAAGTGCTAAAGCTCATAAGGAGAACAAGAGTTCAAGCGATCCTCTTTTCTCCAGACTGGCCAAGAAGGTCTTGGTTCGCGGATCTTCTGGATCTACTGCTAGAAGAGCCGAGGCCTCTCCCTCTTCAGGAGGACCTGCTACAGCAGGGGCCGTTCACCTATCAAGACTTACCACGGCTACTTTTGTTGGCATGGAGGTTGAACGCCAGATACTAGCTCGGAAGGGCATTCCGAACAAGGTTATTCCTACCCTGATACAGGCTAGGAAAGGAGTAACGTCTAAACATTCGCATCGTATTTGGAAGAAATATGTATCTTGGTGTGAGTCCAAGAAGTTTCCTATGGTGGAGTTTCAACAACTGGGTCGTTTCTCCTCTTCCTGCAAGCAGGTGTGGATATGGGCCTGAGGTTAGGATCCATAAAGTTCCAAATTTTGGCCCTATCCATTTTCTTCCAGAAACCGTTGGCTGCCCTCCTACAGGTGGTTGAGGTCAAGTTTCTCACGTGGAAGGCTGTCACTTTGTTGGCCTTGGCTTCTGCTAGACGTGTGTCGGAGTTGGGGGCTTTGTCATGTAAAAGCCCATACTTGATCTTCCATGAGGATAGAGCTGAGCTTCGAACACGTGAGCAGTTTCTTCCGAAGGTTGTGTCGGCATTTCATATCAACCAACCTATTGTGGTGCCAGTTGTGACTGACTCCTCAATTTCATCAAAGTCCTTAGATGTAGTAAGGGCTCTGAAAATCTATGTGAGGAGGTCTGCTCGTCACAGAAAATCGGTCTCTTGTTTGTCCTGTATGATCCCAAGAAAATTGGGTGTCCTGCCTCTAAGCAGACGATCTCTCGCTGGATCAGGTTCACTATCCAGCATGCGTATTCTATGGCAGGCTTGCCGTGTCCTACGTCTGTTAAGGCCCACTCTACTTGTAAGGTGGGTTCTTCAAGGGCGGCTGCCTGGGGTGTCTCGGCTTTACAACTCTGCCGAGCAGCTACTTGGTCGGGGTCGAACACGTTCGCAAAGTTCTACAAGTTCGATACTTTGGCCTCTGAGGACCTTAAGTTTGGTCAATCAGTTTTGCAGGAGCCTCCACGCTCTCCGTCCCGTTCTGGGAGCTTTGGTACATCTCCATGGTACTAATGTGGACCCCAGCATCCTCTAGGACGTAAGAGAAAATAAGATTTTAATTACCTACTGGTAAATTCTTTTCTCGTAGTCCGTAGAGGATGCTGGGCGCCCGCCCAGCGCTTCGTTTTCCTGCAGTGGCTATATGGTTCAGTACAACTTTGTTTTTAGTTGAGTACTGCATTGTTACTTGGTAAGTAATATTTCAGCGGTTGCTGTGTTTCAAGCTAGTTAGCTTGATTTGCCTTGTATGTGTGAGCTGGTATGAATCTCGCCACTATCTGTGTGAAATCCTTCTCTCGAAGATGTCCGTCTCCTCGGGCACAGTTTCTAGACTGAGTCTGGTAGGACGGGTATAGAGGGAGGAGCCAGCCCACACTCTCAAACTCTTAAAGTGCCAATGGCTCCTAGTGTACCCATCTATACCCTATGGTACTAATGTGGACCCCAGCATCCTCTACGGGCTATGAGAAAAGGATTTACCGGTAGGTAATTAAAATCCTATTTTTTCAATGTTAAAAAATATTTATACATAAAAATATAATTATATAAGAATTATTCATGGACATAAACCACTATATATTACAGTGGTGCTTGAAAGTTTCAGAATTTTCTATATTTTTGCCCTAATTTGGAGACAGGTGCGCTAGCAGCTATCAAAACAATTCATCACTCTGTCTCCAGAGACAAGGAAGTCATTTGGGTGGTGGACTCATGCGGAAAATCTGAACACAGACAGGGCGTCATTTTGTTTGTTGTTGCAGATAATGCATCTTGGTCACAACACAATGCCACGCACAAGGAGACTGTGCTGATTAATGTAATATATGACACTTGTATAGTGTGTGTGACTGAGTATGTATACAGAGCAGAACAGAGCTTGTATTGGAAAAAATAACTTTGTACAGATTCATAGGCTCAGTCGCACACATATATACAAGTATCCTATATCAAATGAATCAGCACAGTCTCCTTGTGTGTCCTAGTCACATTGCGTTGCGACTAAGATGCATTTTTGTCAAAAGACGCCTGGCACAAGGAGATTCTAACGCGACCTGGCGTGCCAAGAGGGGCTGTTTGGCATGACTGCAGCAAAGATCCCTGTGGGTATATCTGTCTAGATCTCAAATGGTTATCTTGGAAGTTGGCTTAACTCCTACCCATCACATCAGCTAGAAGGGTGTCAGAATTGGGGGCTTTAGTTTGCAAATCTCCACTTTTTTAGTCATCCATAAGGATATAGCAGTGTTTACTACACAACCGTCCTTTCAACCTAAAGTAGTGTCGGATTTCCATTTAAATCAAGAAATACAGTAATTATTCCCTTGTTTTCTAAAACGGACCAGGCAGTTAGTAAAGAAAAATTGTGGATGTGGTTAGAGTTTTGAGGATTTATGTGGACTGGACTGCAAGTATTAGGAAAACTGTTTATTAATTCTGTATGACGTTAAGAAAAGAGGTTGGCCAGGATCTAAGCAGTTGGTAGCTAGATGGATTACGAACACGATTAAGCAAGCATACAAGGTGTACCTATTAAATAACGAGACTGATGCTATAATCTACGTTTAATTATATGAAGTACATTTTAACTTGGATCCCCTTCTATGTACTCCCCTTCTGCATCCACACTCCGCTGTATTTTAATTTCTATTGGCCAAAGCCGTGCTGTAGCTCAATGTCTGTCAGCTTTCTCAACAGCTGTTGTTTTCTTCTTTATCTTAGTAACTGATGCAAAACAGGTTCCTTTGAGTACAGATTTGACTTTAGGGGAAAAAAAAGAAGTCACACGGTGCTCGGTCTGGCGAATATGGAGGGTGCTCTAGCACTGCAATCTGTTTCTTGGCCAAAACTGCTTCACAGAGAGAGTTGTGTGGACTGGTACGTTGCCCTGATGGAGGGTGAAACCATTTTCCAACAACTCTTGCTTTTGTCTTCCTATGCTTTCCAGCAAATTCACTGTTGCGTCATCTGGTACCCAGTCTGCCAAAATAACACCCTTGATATCAAAGAAAACAATTAACATGGCTTTGAATTTGGATTTGCTTTGACGTGCTTTCTTCATTCTTGGGGATGATTGTGTTTTTCCAGTGAATGGACTGGCGTTTGGTCTCTGGATCATACTGGAAGATCCATGTTTCATATTGTGTAATAATGTTATCTACAAAATGCGGATCCTAAATGTCTGTACAAATTCGCTTTCAATTTTTTATCTGCTGGGTAGTGAGACGCCTTTGAATCATTTTGGCACAGAGTTTTGTCATGTGAAGATCTTGATGCAAAACTTGCCTATTTCTTTGTCAATGTTTACCATGTCTGTTATCATTCGCATGCTGAGTTGACTGTCAATAAAAACAATATTCAAATTTTCCACATATTCTTTGTTTTGGTGCGCAAGGTCTTCCAGGTAGTTAATCGTGTTTGACATCCTCACGAATGTCACCGCACCTTCCCGCCCATTCTGGAAGCTTTCGGACGTCCCCATCGTACTAGTTCTCTCCAATATCCCTTATGGTTGCTAGAGAAAATATGATTTTAATACCTACCGGTAAATCCTTTTCTCATAGTCCATAAGGAATATTGGGCGCCCGCCTCAGTGCGTGGACTTTTCTGCAGGTTCTTGTTCTATAGTTACCTGTTCAGCTGTTGCCGTTACCAGCCGTTGCTGGTTGTTGTATGTTAGTGGTGTGCTGGTGTGTAAATCTCACCACCTTTTCTGTTATCTTCCTTCTCTGATATATGTCCTTTCTCCTTAGGGCACGTTTTTACCTATATCTGCCTGTGGGAGGGGGCATAGAGGGGAGGAGCCAGCATACCCAGTTGAAGAAATTTAAAGTGCACTGGCTCCTTTGGACCCCGTCTATACCCCATCGTACTAAATTCCCCCAATATCCTTTATGGACTACGAGTAAGAGTTACCGGTAGGTATTAAAATCCTATTTTCTCATATGTCCTAGAGGATGCTGGGGACTCCGTAAGGACCATGGGGTATAGACGGGATCCGCAGGAGACATGGGCACACTATAAGACTTTGAATGGGTGTGAACTGGCTCCTCCCTCTATGCCCCTCCTCTAGACCTCAGTTAGACTTTGTGCCCAGGAGTGACTGGACACAACCTAGGGGAGCTCTACAGAGTTTCTCTAAAGACTTTGTTAGGTTTTTTATTTTCAGGGAGACCTGCTGGCTACAGGCTCCCTGCATCGTGGGACTGAGGGGAGAGAAGTCAGACCTACTTCTTCTTAGTTCAAGGGCTCTGCTTCTTAGGCTACTGGACAGCATTAGCTCCAGAGGGTTCGATCACTTGGTTCGCCTAGCTGCTTGTTCCCGGAGCCGCGCCGTCACCCCCCTCACAGAAGCCAGAAGAGAGAAGCCGGGTGAGTATGAGAAGAACAGAAGGCGTCAGACGGCAGAAGACTTCAGTAACGGAGGTAAGCGCAGCGGTAGCGCTGCGCTCCATGCTCTCACACACCAACGGCACTCACAGGGTGCAGGGCGCTGGGGGGGAGCACCCTGGGCAGCAGTTACTGAGGTCTCGTTGGGACTGGCAAAAGAGCAGAGTCGGTTTTCCTTGGGTGCAGGGTGCAGGGGGGGGGGGGGGCGCCCTGGACAGCAATTTATATATTGTTTTAGGAGGTGTATAGTGTATATACACTATATACGGCCTCCTGCCTGCTTATAGAAGGATAATATAACGGGGCTGAAGCGCGCCGATGAGGGGCGGGGCTTAGCCCTCACACAGTGTTCAGCGCCATTTTCTCACTCTCCCCGCCAAAATATGTGTACAGCACAAACAAGGGGGGGCACATACTTTTAGTGTTATGTTGAGGGATATATAACACTATTTGCTTTTAGAAAAGGGTGTGTAATCATTGTTGTGTATAGTCTCTGTGTGCTACCTGTCAGATATAACCTCTATAGTTCACTTGTGTTGACATGCGTGAGTGTTCTGTCACAAACACCTATGGGGTTCACTGTCTGCATCGCCGACGCCTGTTTCATATTTGATACAGTAGATGCTGAGTCAACAGGTCGGTAGTGGTTTGCATGTTAAAAGTAAACACTGTATGGGAGACACAGTAGTATGTGGGTGACCCTGCCGGCACCAACTGTTATTACCGGGTGTAAATTGACATGCTGTAACTAACTTATACCTGTATATATATTTATATGTATATGTATGGTACGCTTCCATGGGCCTGTAGTTCGAGCACAGACATGGTAATATTTGTGGGGGAGTGATATTAAAATTATATATGGATACTTCCCTCGGACCCTCGGGGTCGCAAGAATGTTACTTTGCCTGGTTACTACTCCCTGCTGTCGACAAATACTATGTTTTCTGTCGACTATCATGTTTCCTGGTAGATCCACAACTGGGGCATTCAGTACATGGTCATACACATTCAGAACACATTAATGTCACTAGGGACCCGAAGGCTCCGGACAATCCGCTATATGTATGATATATATATATATATCTATTACGATGCTGGTGTAAGACTGAATTATGTAAGACGTCTGGAGTGCCGTACCTATCCATTTGCTTTGCTGTTATCTCCTCGTTCAGGCACACGGCGCACTGACATTATCTAAGGGAGAGCCGGACCTCTAATTGTATGTATGTATGTATGTATGTATGTATGTATATATATATATATATTTAGGATATGTGTGTATATGTGTATTACAATATGTATCTTCATCTTATGATTTATAATGAATGCTGAAGTAATAATAGTAATGGGTAATTCTTTACCCGCGGCGGATAGAATACTGTGAAAGTCAACTCCTGGTCGACACGGGGCCCTGTCGCAAAGGATCGTATACAGGAAGCTAAGTGATATTTTATTTCTATGCTTTGGGCTTATTTGCATTACATGCACATGAGGGAGTGTTTATATTCGGAAAGACATCCGATAGAATTATCCTAAAGAGATAGGGGATGTTCCTTATGTTGGTTCTTCTCTATAGCATTGCGGCAGGCTGCCGTGCGTATACAGGAGGTGTGGCCTGGGGAATGCTGAGGCTGACTCCGAGAGATACTGGAGTTTTTCCCTGGGACGGTGTACCGCTGCTTGGGGGATGCCTCAGTTAAGTCAATCTCGGCAGATACTGCTAGTAAATCTAACTTCGGGAGTTAGATTCCCTCACAACGGTTGGAGACGCATTCTTTTGTGGGATGCAGTCGCTTTAACTGGTTCGATACCGTTCTTTTTTCCCTTTCTGTGCAGACAGTGGAAGGTGAGAAGGTAAGTGTTCTGCAGCCTTGTTAGGCTCGCAGAAGCGGATGTCGTTTTCTGTTTCTACCACATCCACCACATGGCGCTGAGTCTATCTGGCTGGACCCCACTCCGGTGGGGACTCGTCTGCTACTTTGCAGTTAGTCTGGGAATAGACTAGGACCTGTGAGTTAATTATAGAATCCAAAGGGGGACATTCTGGAGTTACAGATGTTTCCCCTCACTGATTTTCTAATAGATCTTGCTGTTTCCCCTCTGGAAGGGGAGGTAGTACGCGACGCCATACTAGAGGTGCGTCAGGTTCAGGGCATTGTCCTGCTGTCCCTGTTAAAAAAAAACACAAAAAAAACAAACTAAGAGGTTTAAATGCATTGTTTCCCGCATTCAGATTACCTGGATGGATATCCAGGATTGTATTTGCCATTTCACCGGAGTGATGGCAGTATGATGGTTTTCTTTCAACAGTAAGAGCCATTGTTATTCTGTACTAAGACGCTCTCCTGATTAAGGCGAGGTCGAGAAACAAGTGGTACAAATCGTTGTTTCTCTCTGACTGTTCTTCAACACAGGGAATGGCTGTTGTTCCCAACGACGCAGATGTCGGCGGTGGGTATCAGAGTAGATACTGAACGGTTGAGGTTCTGTGTTTTTCCTGTGGAAAAGAGGTCTGAGGATCCAGAGTCGGATCAGATTTGCATTGACAATCCATCAATATGTTCCATTAATGAAGCGGATGGGTGCGGCCTAAGAGGCCTTTTCGGTGAGCAGGTCAAATGCCAGAGTGGTTTTCAAGGGACCAGTTGGAAATATGGTCCGGGTCTCACCTGCACATGCATCGGAATATGATCTTAATGGCCTGGACATCGCTCCTGTGGTGTCTGCTCGGGTCTCACCTTCTAGAGGGACGAAGGTTCGGGATCCAGGATTAGATCCTGGTGTCCATGCATGCAGATCTCCGAGACTGGGGAACAGTCCTTGCAAGGGGCGTATTTCCAGAGGAAAAGGTCAAGCTGGGAAGCTTGTCTGCAATATGCTTTCTTGAATTAAGAGCTATTTTCGACAAACATATTCTTCGTGTCTGCCCGTGTTAGTTCTGTCGGACGACTTGACAGCAGTGGCGTAAGTAAGCCGCTAGGGCGGAACAAGGAGCAAAGCGGCAATGGCAGAAGATGCAAAAGTTTGCCGCTGGGTGGAAAGACTGGTAAATGCTATATTAGCGGTCTTCGCTCCGGAGGTAAACGACGGAGAAATAGATTTCCTCTGCAGACGCAATCTCCTTCCGGGAGAAATACAGTCGTCATTGAGAAGTTTTCACAGAAGTGACAAGTCTTTGAGGAGTGCCTCAATTGGACATGTTGGCGTCTCGCTTCAACGAGAGGCCTCAGGGATATTGTTCCAGGTCAAGGGACACTCAAGCTATGGCAGTGGACGCCCTCGTGACACCTTGAGTGTTTTCAGTCTGTGTGTCCCCTCCGCTTTCACTTTTTCTGAAGGTGATAAACGTAAGAAGAACAAAGGTTTAGGAGATCCTCGTTGTTCCAGTCTAGCCAAGGAAGGCTTGGTATCCAGTTTTTCATGATTACTCATAGAAGATTCCTGGCCGCTTCCTCTACGTGAGGAACTGTTACAAAGATCTGGGCGTGTATCAAGACTTACCGCGGCTGCGTTTGACGGCGTGGCGGTTGAATGCCATATCCTAGCCCGAAAGGGTATTCCCAGTGAAGTTGTTTCCACACTTTTTCAGGCTAGAAAAGAAGTAACGGCAAAGCCTTACCACCGTAGTTGGCGTAAAGATGTGTCTTTGTGTGAATCCAAGAAGGCACCTACGGAAGACTTTCAGCTGGGTCGTTCTTCTCCATTCCTTGCAAGCAGGTGTGGATGCAGGCCTAAAGTTAGGCTCTGTTTAAGTGCAGTTTTGGCCTTATAAATTTTCTTAAAAAAAAAAAAAAAGAATTGGCCACCTTTCTGGAAGTTCGGACTTTCGTGAAAGGAGTACTGCACATCCAACCTCCATTTGTGCCCCCATTGGCACCGTGGGACCTTGACGTGGTGTTGCGTTTTCTTGTGTCACACTGGTTGGAACCTTTATGAAAGGTTGTGTTAAAATTTCTCACTTGAAGAGTGGTCATGCTACTGGCTTTGGCGTCCGCAAGGCAGGTGTTGGAAGTAGCGGCTTTGTCTCACAAGAGCCCCTGTTGGATCTTCCATGTGGATAGAGCGGAATTGAGAACTCGGATAATAGTTCTGCAAAAAAGGTGGTTCTGTGTTTCGCAGAAACCAGCCTATTGTGATGCCTGTGGTTACTTAAGCATTGGCTGATTCAAGGTCTCTTGATGTAGTCGGGGCTTTGAATATTTATGTCGCCACTTTGGCTCAGATTGGGGAAACAGAGGCTCTGTTTGTCCGGTATGCTCCCAGCATGATTGGGGCGCCTGCGTCTATGCAGTCTGTTACACGCTGGATCTGTGATACGATTCGGCGTGCTCGTTCTACGGCTGGATTACCGTCACCGTAGTTGGTGGAGATCCATTCTACTAGGAAGATGGGCTCTTCTTGGGCGGATGCCCGAGGAGTCTCGGTGGTTCAACTTTGCTGAGCGGCTACTTGGTCGGGTTCAAACTCTTTTGCTAAAGTTCTACAAGTTTGATACCCTGGCTGATGGGGACCTCATGTTTGCTCAATCGGTGCTGCAGAGTCGTCCGTACTCTCCCACCCGGTCTGGAGCTTTGGTATAACCCCATGGTCCTTATGGAGTCCCCAGCATCCTCTAGGACACATGAGAAAATAGGATTTTAATACCTACCGGTAAATCCTTTTCTCTTAGTTCGTAGAGGATGCTGGGCGCCCGTCCCAGTGCGTACTGTGTCTGCAGTTATTGGTTATGGTTACACTCTTGTGGTGTTTCTTTTCTGTCAGGCTGTCGCTGACGTTGTGCTTGCCATGGCAGGCGTTGTCTTATTATTGGTTGTGTTGACACACTGGTTGTGTTACATATTCTCTCAGCATGTGGCTGTGTATTGTTCATGCCGTTGGCTGGTATTCTATTGAATGCCACGTTCTGCGGTATGTTCGTGGTGTGAGCTGGTATGACACTGTTTAAACAATAAATTCTTTCCTCGAAATGTCCGTCTCCCTGGGCACAGTTTTCTAACTGAGATCTAGAGGAGGGGCATAGAGGGAGGAGCCAGTTCACACCTATTCAAAGTCTTATAGTGTGCCTATGTCTCCTGCGGATCCCATCTATACCCCATGGTCCTTACGGAGTCCCCAGCATCCTCTACGGACTAAGAGAAAAGGATTTACCGGTAGGTATTAAAATCCTATTTTTTTTCTACATTCTACCCTTGAGGCTCTTTATGTTTAATTTGAGGAGGGTTTGTAGGGGAGGCACTTATATACCACTAAAAGGTAGCTCATAAAGTGCTGATGCCTCTATCCGTCACTAACCCCATGGTAAGCAGTGCCCCCCAGATCCTAGGGGCAGCTTTTGTACATCCCTATAATCTGGAAGTGTTCCCCAGATGAATGAAAACAAGATTTTTGGTACTTGCCTTAATTCTCTTTTTCTGACAGAGCCACACCCCGCATCCTGCTCTCCTTTCTCTCTCTCCTTTTTCTTTGTGGGTAGCCTGCCCACTCCTACTTCCCGTTTTTTTAAATTCTTATTCTTAGCTCTTCTCTGCTCTCTACTGTTTTTTACATTATAAAATTTAAAGAGGCTACCTACTTATGTACATACAAAGAAACAAAAATGGGGGAACCAAGCATTGGATCTTTCTTGATTTTTATGTATATGCACAAATATCCGGATCAGTATGCAAACTGTGAAGGAAAGATTCTCGTGCTTAAGCTCACCTTGCCTAGGCCTGAGGCACGTGGAGCAGAATCCCCGATAAGTGCCGGCTTATGGGGCTAATAGGATAGCCACGCTGGAATCCTTTAGCTGCGGTAACGCACTGCTGCTAATAGGATATCGGCCATGGAGTTAGTGTGGAGGTAGGATATAATAAGTTCCTTTTTGTGTCAAGACTCCATGTGCACTGTGGGGTGTGGGGCAGATATAACGTGCAGAGAGAGTTAGATTTGGGTGGGGTGTTTTCAAACAGAAATCTAAATTGCAGTGTAAAAATAAAGCAGCCAGTATTTACCCTACACAGAAACAAAATAACCCACCCAAATATAACTTTCTCTGCAAATGTTATATCTGCCACATCTGCAGTGCACATGGTTTTTCCCAACTGCTAACAAATTTGCTGCTGCGATCAACTCTGAAATACCCCCTGTATAAGGTCCCACACTTGATAGTGCATGTCTGAGCACAAACCAAGCATGAAGTCAAAGGAATTGTCTGTAGACCTCCGAGACAGGATTGTCTCGAGGCACAAATCTGGGGAAGGGTACAGAAAAATATCTGCTGCTTTGAAGGTCCCAATGATCACAGTGGCCTCCATCATCTGTAAATGGAAGAAGTTCAGAACCAAAAGGACTCTTCCTAGAGCTGGCTGGCCGTCTAAACTGAGCGATCGGGGGACAAGGGCCCTAGTCGGGGAGGTGACCAAGAATCCGATGGTCGCTCTTTCAGAGCTACAGCATTCCGCGGTGGAGAGAGGAGAACCTTCCAGAAGGACAACCATCTCTGCAGCAATCCACCAATCAGGCCTATATGGTAGAGTGGCCAGACGGAAGCAACTCCTTAGTAAAAAGCACATGGCAGCCCGCCTGGAGTTACCAAAATGTACCTGAAGGACTCTCAGACTATGAGATAAAAAATTCTCTGGTCTGATGAGACAAAAAATTTAACACTTTGGCATAAATGCCAGGCGTCATGTTTGGAGGAAACCAGGCACTGCTCATCAGCAGGCCAATACCATCCCTACAGTGAAGCATGGTGGTGGCAGCATCATGCTGTGGGGATGTTTTTCAGCGGCAGGAACTGGGAGAATAGTCAGGATAGAGGGAAAGATGAATGCAGCAATTTACAGAGACATCCTGGATGAAAACCTGCTCCAGAGCACTCTTGACCTCAGACTGGGGCGACGGTTCATCTTTCAGCAGGACAGCGACCATAGGCATACAGCCAAGATATATCAAGGAGTGGCTTCAGGACAACTCTGTAAATGTCTCTGAGTGGCCCAGCCAGAGCCCAGACTTGAATCCCATTGAATATCGCTGGAGAGATCTGAAAATGGCTGTGCACTGACGCTTCCCATCCAACCTGATGGAGCTTGAGATGTGCTGCAAAGAAGAATGGGCGAAACTGCCCTAACATAGGTGTGCCAAGCTTGTGGCATCATATTCAAAAATACTTGAGCTGTATTAGCTGCCAAAGGTGCATCAACAAAGTATTGAGCAAAGGCTGTGTACATGTGATTTATTCGTTTTTTAATTTTTTAGAAATTTGCAAAAATCTAAAAATAAACCTTCTTTCACGTTGTCATTATGGGGTATTGTGTGTAGAATTTTGAGGGGAAAAAAATGAATTTATTCCATTTTGGAATAAGGGTGCAACAAAAGTTCTACAGGTTTGATACCCTGGCTGCGGAGGATGTCTAATTTGGACATACGGCGTTGCAGGCGTCTCAACATGTTCCCGCCTGTTCCGGGAGCTTTGAGACGTCCCCATCATAATAAGTGTCCCCAGTAACCCTTAAGGATGTTAGAGAAAAGAGGATTTTAATTACCTACCGGTAAATCCTTTTCTTGTAATACATAAGGGA
Source organism: Pseudophryne corroboree (assembly GCF_028390025.1). Classification (NCBI taxonomy): domain Eukaryota; kingdom Metazoa; phylum Chordata; class Amphibia; order Anura; family Myobatrachidae; genus Pseudophryne; species Pseudophryne corroboree. Next base: position 582,620,704 of record NC_086447.1, on the reverse strand, counting down.
TACTGCAAGTTATTGTTCTTGTGTGAAGTGGTTATCAGCTGTTGCTGCTTCTGTTTATACTAGCCTTTGCTAGTTTGTTCTTTTGCTGTGTGCTGGTTCGGTAATCTCACCACTCGTGTATTGTCATGTTTCCTCCTCTCAAGTATGTCCATCTCCTTCGGGCACACTTTTCCTAGACTGAGCTGTGAGGGAGGGCATAGAGGGGAGGAGCCAGCACACCCTGTTGAAGAAATCTAAAGTACACCGGCTCCTTTGGACCCCATCTATACCCCCATCGTAATAAGTGCCCCCAGTATCACTTATGGACTACGAGAAAAGGAATTACCAGTAGGTAATTAAAATCCTCTTTTTACAAACTACCATTACAGATTCCCAGATGTACAACAAACCTGTTACAATATCACATACTAAAGCTACCGCAAACCATATTTAGCTACACTATGGAGGTCATTCAAATCTGCTCGCTGGGCTGTGTTTTTTGCTGTCCTGTGTTCAGATAGTCTCCGCCTACAGTGGGAGTGTATTTTTGACGTGCAAGTATGCGATCCCATGTGTACGCAGAGCTGCTAAAATTCTGTGTGCGCTCTCTGCGCAGCCCAGGACTTACTCTTCCAGTGTGCTTGAATCAGGCTGATCGGGGCTGAAGCGGATATCAGACACCCCCTCTGAAAACGCTTCGGCACGCCTGCGTGTTCCAGACCACTCCCAGTAAACGGTCAGTTACCACCCACAAACGGCCACCTCCTGTCAATCACCTTGCGAACACCCGTGCAAACAGATTTTTCGCACCATCCCGTCACTCACCGGCGATCCCCGTTGTTGTCCGACGCGCGTGCGCATTGCGGTGCATACGCATGAGCTCTTATGACCTGATCGCCCGCTGTGCGAAAATGCACAGCAGCGATCAGATCTGAATTACTCCCTATACCATTTATCCCAATAGTGTGTTTCGATATAGGAGATTGTTACACAGCCATTTGCATGGAGAGATTGATACTTAGCCGCCTTCTATGGAGAGATTGATACTTAGCCATCTTGTATGGAGAGATTGATACTTGGTCCATGGTTCTGAGAGAGTGAGCTCTGTGATTCCCCCACGAGGGAGAAAACCTGTCGGTATTCCGGCGCCGGTATACTGTGCGCCGGGATCCCGACAGTCGGCAACCTGAAGACCGCTCGTCACCATAAATGCATCAACAATAATAAACAAAAAGAGATTAAGTAAGGATACAAAACACAGGGAAAACTGAGCCCTCACATAAGAAGTCACTGCTCTTTCACCACTAGAGATCAATACTACTCTCTATGCTAGTGATGTGCACCAGAAATTTTTTGGGTTTTGTGTTTTGGTTTTGGATTCGGTTCCGTGGCCGTGTTTTGGATTCGGACGAGTTTTGGCAAAACGTCCCTGAATTTTTTTTGTGGGATTCGGGTGTGTTTTGGATTCGGTTCCGCGGCCGTGTTTTGGATTCGGACGCGTTTTGGCAAAACCTCCCTGGAATTTTTTTGTCGGATTCGGATGTTTTTTTTACAAAAAACCCTCAAAAACAGCTTAAATCATAGAATTTGGGGGTCATTTTGATCCCATAGTATTATTAACCTCAATAACCATAATTTCCACTCATTTTCAGTCTATTCTGAACACCTCACACCTCACTATTATTTTTAATCCTAAAATTTGCACCGAGGTCGCTGGATGACTAAGCTAAGCGACCCAAGTGGCCGACACAAACACCTGGCCCATCTAGGAGTGGCACTGCAGTGTCAGACAGGATGGCAGATTTAAAGAAATAGTCCCCAAACAGCACATGATGCAAAGAAAAATGAAAGAAAAAAGAGGTGCAAGATGGAATTGTCCTTGGGCCCTCCCACCCACCCTTATGTTGTATAAACAGGACATGCACACTTTAACAAACCCATCATTTCAGCGACAGGGTCTGCCACACGACTGTGACTGAAATGACTGGTTGGTTTTGGCCCCCACCAAAAAAAGAAGCAATCAATCTCTCCTTGCACAAACTGGCTCTACAGAGGCAAGATGTCCACCTCCTCCTCTTCCTCACCCCTTTCACTGTGTACATCCCCCTCCTCACAGATTATTAATTCGTCCCCACTGGAATCCACCATCTCAGGTCCCTGTGTACTTTCAGGAGGCAATTGCTGGTGAATGTCTCCACGGAGGAATTGATTATAATTCATTTTGATGAACATCATCTTCTCCACATTTTCTGGAAGTAACCTCGTACGCCGATTGCTGACAAGGTGAGCGGCTGCACTAAACACTCTTTCGGAGTACACACTGGAGGGGGGGCAACTTAGGTAAAATAAAGCCAGTTTGTGCAAGGGCCTCCAAATTGCCTCTTTTTCCTGCCAGTATACGTACGGACTGTCTGACGTGCCTACTTGGATGCGGTCACTCATATAATCCTCCAGCATTCTTTCAATGGTGACAGAATCATATGCAGTGACAGTAGACGACATGTCAGTAATCGTTGGCAGGTCCTTCAGTCCGGACCAGATGTCAGCACTCGCTCCAGACTGCCCTGCATCACCGCCAGCGGGTGGGCTCGGAGTTCTTAGCCTTTTCCTCGCACCCCCAGTTGCGGGAGAATGTGAAGGAGGAGCTGTTGACGGGTCACGTTCCACTTGACTTGACAATTTCCTCACCAGCAGGTCTTTGAACCTCTGCAGACTTGTGTCTGCCGGAAAGAGAGATACATCGTAGGTTTTAAATCTAGGATCGAGCACGGTGGCCAAAATGTAGTGCTCTGATTTCAACAGATTGACCACCCGTGAATCCTGGTTAAGCGAATTAAGGGCTCCATCCACAAGTCCCACATGCCTAGCTGAATCTTTCTGTTTTAGCTCCTCCTTCAATGTCTCCAGCTTCTTCTGCAAAAGCCTGATGAGGGGAATGACCTGACTCAGGCTGGCAGTGTCTAAACTGACTTTACGTGTGGCAAGTTCAAAGGGTTGCAGAACCTTGCACAACGTTGAAATCATTCTCCACTGCGCTTGAGTCAGTTGCATTCCCCCTCCTTTGCCTATATCGTAGGCAGATGTATAGGCTTGAATGGCCTTTTGCTGCTCCTCCATCCTCTGAAGCATATAGAGGGTTGAATTCCACCTCGTTACCACCTCTTGCTTCAGATGATGGCAGGGCAGGTTCAGGACTGTTTGCTGGTGCTCCAGTCTTCGGCACGCGGTGGCTGAATGCCGAAAGTTGCCCGCAATTCTTCGGGCCACCGACAGCATCTCTTGCACGCCCCTGTCATTTTTTAAATAATTCTGCACCACCAAATTCAATGTATGTGCAAAACATGGGACGTGCTGGAATTTGCCCAGATGTAATGCACGCACAATATTGGTAGCGGTGTCCGATGTCACAAATCCCCAGGAGAGTCCAATTGGGGTAAGCCATTCTGTGATGATGTTCCTCAGTTTCCGTAAGAGGTTGTCAGCTGTGTGCCTCTTATGGAAAGCGGTGATACAAAGCGTAGCCTGCCTAGGAACGAGTTGGCGTTTGCGAGATGCTACTACTGGTGCCGCCGCTGCTGTTCTTGCTGCGGGAGGCAATACATCTACCCAGTGGGCTGTCACAGTCATATAGTCCTGAGTCTGCCCTGCTCCACTTGTCCGTGGTTAAGTGGACATTGGGTACAACTGCATTTTTTAGGACACTGGTTACTCTTTTTCTGACGTCTGTGTACATTTTCGGTATCGCCTGCCTAGAGAAATGGAACCTAGATGGTATTTGGTACCGGGGACACAGTACCTCAATCAAGTCTCTAGTTCGCTGTGAATTAACGGTGGATACCGGAAACACGTTTCTCACCACCCAGGCTGCCAAGCCCTGAGTTATCCGCTTTGCAGCAGGATGACTGCTGTGATATTTCATCTTCCTCGCAAAGGACTGTTGGACAGTCAATTGCTTACTGGAAGTAGTACAAGTGGTCTTCCGACTTCCCCTCTGGGATGACGATCGACTCCCAGCCGCAACATCAGCAGCGCCAGCAGCAGTAGGCGTTACACTCAAGGATGCATCGGAGGAATCCCAGGCAGGAGAGGACTCATCAGACTTGACAGTGACATGGCCTGCAGGACTATTGACTTTCCTGTCTATGGAGGAAATTTACACTGAGGGAGTTGGTGGTGTGGTTTGCAGGAGCTTGGTTACAAGAGGAAGGGATTTAGTTGGCAGTGGACTGCTTCTGCTGTCACCCAAAGTTTTTGAACTTGTCACTGACTTCTGATGAATGCGGTCCAGGTGACGTATAAGGGAGGATGTTCCAAAGTGGTTAACGTCCTTACCCCTACTTATTACATCTTGACAAAGGCAACACACGGCTTGACACCTGTTGTCCGCATTTGTGTTGAAATAATTCCACACTGAAGAGGTGATTTTTTTTGTATTTTGACCAGGCATGTCAATGGCCATATTCGTCCCACGGACAACAGGTGTCTCCCCGGGTGCCTGACTTAAACAAACCACCTCACCATCAGAATCCTCCTTGTCAATTTCCTCCCCAGCGCCAGCAACACCCATATCCTCATCCTGGTGTACTTCAACAGTGACATCTTCAATTTGACTATCAGGAACTGGACTGCGGGTGCTCCTTCCAGCACTTGCAGGGGCCGTGCAAATGGTGGAAGGCGCAACCTCTTCCCGTCCAGTGTTGGGAAGGTCAGGCATCGCAACCGACACAATTGGTCTCTCCTTGGGGATTTGTGATTTAGAAGAACGCACTGTTCTCTGCTGTGCTTTTGCCATCTTAACTCTTAAGTATTCTACCGGGAGGATGAGTGCTTCCATCCTCATGTGAAGCTGAACCACTAGCCATGAACATAGGCCAGGCCCTCAGTCGTTCCTTGCCACTCCGTGTCGTAAATGGCACATTGGCAAGTTTACGCTTCTCCTCAGACGATTTTGATTTAGATTTTTAGGTCATTTTACTGAGCTTTATTTTTTGGGATTTTACATGCTCTCTACTATGACATTGGGCATCGGCCTTGGCAGACGACGTTGATGGCATTTCATCGTCTCGGCCATGACTAGTGGCAGCAGCTTCAGCACGAGGTGGAAGTGGATCTTGATCTTTCCCTATTTTACCCTCCACATTTTTGTTCTCCATTTTTTAATGTGTGGAATTATATGCCAGTAATATATCAATAGCAATGGCCTACTACTACTATATATACTGCGCACCACAGGTATGGATGGATAGTATACTTGACGACATAGAGGTAGGTAGAGCAGTGGCCTACTGTACCGTACTGCTATATATTATATATACTGGTGGTCAGCAAACTGTGCAAAACTGAAATGCACGACAGGTATGGATGGATAGTATACTTGACGACACAGAGGTAGGTAGAGCAGTGGCCTACTGTACCGTACTGCTATATATTATATGTACTGGTGGTCAGCAAACTGTGCAAAACTGAAATGCACCACAGGTATGGATGGATAGTATACTTGACGACACAGAGGTAGGTAGAGCAGTGGCCTACTGTACCGTACTGCTATATATTATATATACTGGTGGTTAGCAAACTGTGCAAAACTGAAATGCACCACAGGTATGGATGGATAGTATACTTGACGACACAGAGGTAGAGCAGTGGACTACTGTACCGTACTGCTATATATATAGTTATACTGGTGGTCAGCAAAATTCTGCACTGTCCTCCTACTATATACTACAATGCAGCACAGATATGGAGCGTTTTTCAGGCAGAGAACGTATAATACTGGTGGTCACTGGTCAGAAAAACTCTGCACTGTCCTCCTACTATATAATACTGATGGTCCCCAGTCCCCATAATAAAGCAATTAACACACTGAGCACAGATATTTGCAGCACACTAAGCACAGATATGGAGCGTTTCTCAGGCAGAGAACGTAGATATTTGCACTTGCAGCACACTGAGTACAGATATTTGCAGCCCACTGAACATAGAAACTGAGAGGACGCCAGCCACGTCCTCTCACGATCATCTCCAATGCACGAGTGAAAAACGGCGGCGATGCGCGGCTCCTTATATAGAATACGATTCTCGCGAGAATCCGACTGCGGGATGATGACATTCGGGCGCGCTCGGGTTAACCGAGCAAGGCGGGAGGATCCGAGTTGCTCGGACCCGTGAAAAAAAAAGGTGAAGTTTGGGCGGGTTCAGATCCCGAGGATCCGAACCCGCTCATCACTATCTCTATCTAACACCTAGATAAATGATTCATTTGAAAATGACTAGATACTTTCAAACTGTACTGACTTTTATTTTCTGGATGTGCAGTGCATAGGTAGAGTAGACACAATCTATTGGTGACAGAAAGTACCTCGGTGCCAAAAAAGGATAAGCTGCACACAGGTTGGTCAGAGGGTATCCCCAATACCAAGATATTAGCGTGAACAAATATAGTTAGACCAGATGCAGTGCGCACTGCATCTGGTCTAACTATATTTGTTCAGAGTAGACACAATCTGACCGGTTGTAAACTGTAATCTCTGACTAAAGATCTTGTGAAATGTCAAGGCACAGACCCGTAGATAAGCATCACTGCACACCAAAGAAGTCAGCATATTTACTTCCTTCACAAACTTGTTATGGACCTCAAAAGAAGCCACTGGAGAGCCTTGATCATCTACGGCTACAAGAGTGGTCTGTGACAGCAGGAGAGTTTTGACAGTCTGCGAGCTGCTTTTGGGGAGGAAGCAAAGTCCCAAACCACTGTGTTAGAATGGTTTGCAGAATTTTTGCATGAGAGACGGTCCCTGGAAGATGAGGAATGCTGCAGCTGACCTGTATCCGCCATCACCGAGGACAACGTTGCTGCTATGCTGGCCATAGTTGAGTTGGACACCAGGGTGACTATGGCCCAGTTAGGAGATAGGCATCTAATTGTGATCCGTCCGCTTGATACTCCACAAAAAGTTTGTCCTGAGCAAGGTTTCTGCACGCTGGGTGCCCCATCAGCTGACTGAAGAGCAGAAGGAGGCTCGGAGGACTTGTTGCTACAACATGCTGGCCAGGTTTTGATGGCAGTCAAATATGAGATTTGTTTGGAGTCACTGGAAGCTGCAGTGGAAACCTTCATCCAGCATGTAGAAGACATGAATTTCAGACTGCTCCAGCTGCTTCGCCAAGTGGTTTGGGAACATAGAACTTTGCATAGGCTCCTCTGGCAAATACTTAAAAAAAAAAAAAAAAAATGTAATGTTCACTTTGGAAGTAAAATACTTTTTGTGTATAAGGAAACTTATTGCACACCCCTCGTATTATAATCATCATAATCATCATCATCATAATAGAGTAATAGTACAAGAAATTATTAGAGATATTGGTAAAGAATGCATATTATCTCTCAAGTTCCCACAAGTATTTGTCAGCCATATTGTCTTGGTTTGACTCAAACACATGGTAGAATAAGCCAGAAAAATTTTAGGAGGTAGCATACCACATACCCTTTTATTTATTAATGTACAGAGCACATCCTCACACAGCCAAATAATAGTTTGATGGGTTCCATGCATGGCCCATGAGGCTTACTTTTTGAGCCTGAACCTCATAAAAGACAACATTGCACTCCCTCACTGTTCTCCCTTCCCTCATGGAGATGCACATGGCTGATGAATTGGAGTGGCAAAGTATCCAGGAGCAAATTAAACCAAGAGCTATTCCATAATATAGTTATATAGTATGAATTTAGTAACAAAGGATGCTGTACAGAGCATTTGGAAAGTTAATGAATTCTTTGTAGTACTGTGGAATAATACTTTTAGCCCTCTTGTCCACCTGGCCGTTAATATCCAGGGGACCACAGGAGCTAGGTACACACAGATCCACCCAAAATGGAAACCTTACTGTACAGATTTCCCTGAGTCACTTGATCAATAGAGGGCTAGTAGGTCTGTCTGGGTGAGTTCTAGAAGGGGGTGATGTATTTGCAGAACAGAATATGGTGGGAACCAGGACCAGGACCAGAATATGTAAGAGACATTCCTGCAGAGGAAGATGAGCCAGGAGGCTGACTGTACCATTGAAGTTAGACCTGCCTGGGTGTGTGGCTGCTGGAGAACTGCTGCTGAGAAACTAGATTGCAGGTTAGTACCTGTGGTGGCTGGAGAGCAGGCCGTAGTAAAGAGGAAAACACTCTTTGGATGTGCAGTGTGGACGAACACAGGCAACACCATGTTTAGCACCATATGTCATTGTACTGAAAGATGGCAGGTAAGCACATTTTTTTTTCTTTATATTAGGAAACAAGAAGTGGACAAATGTCTGAATGCTACAGGGTATATTTATTAAAGACTGGTTTTTCACAGCCGCCGATTCTCTGTGGAGTTGAGGGGGGAGTTAAAAGGACAATAGTAATCATGCTTGTTTTGTATGCATTATTATTATTGCCCTTTTAAAACCAACCCCTGATTACTGGTGGGTTTCAAAAATGGATCTTAGGTAAATGTACCCCTACAAGTGTGCCTGATGGAGAACACAAAAGAGACATATGAGTAAGTAAAGAATCCAAAGTCCTGCTTTCCTACTAGGTGCTGACAGAATAGATCCTAAGATGACCCCATGCTGCCTGGTAGCAATACTGGATTCATGTAAAATGGACTGAATGGAACATTTGTATTAAACAAGCTAGAGTCCCCCTCCCCCCCAAAAAAAAAGAAAAGAAAAAAAGAAACAAGATTACAAACAAAATCTGTGATGCAAAGATTGAATGGCTCTTGTCTGTATCAGTCACAGATGTTATTAAAAAGTCCCAATATAATAGTTACTATATTAATGTATAATAAGGTGCCACCCAGCAGAGCTTTTTTGAAGTTAACAAAATCCCGCCCCTGTGTGAGTGACAATCTGATAGCCATTTATTTTCTCTGATTCTCTGCTAGACTGTCACCCAAGTGATTCCATCTCCACACACAAGCATCTGGCACAGACAGGGAGTACATGTGACAGGACAGCAGACATGTCAGGGGAACCTGGATTTTGTTGAATCCTGTTACAGCATTAGAAATGAATTAGGACAATTCAATAGCAAAATAAAGTGTAGAGAGGTCAGTGATAGCAGCAGAGACAACACTCACTGGACATAGAAACATTTTGGTGTTAGCAGCTGTGCTGAAAATTGAACTGTACAAGGCGACAACTTGGAAAGACATGAAAGCTTAGACGTGAATACAAAACATTTTATTGATTCAATTTCTTTTTTTTCTTCTTTTAACAAAACAGAAAAAGATTAAATTACTTTTTAAAAAATAAAAATCACATTTGGTTATTTAGCTTTTTTTAAAAATGGAAAAAAAATGTAGTATGCAGTGAACCAAAATGAGACTTTAACATGTTCATTTGTATTACTAAGGTACAGCACATTCAATTTATGATGTAGAACTTACAGTATGGCATATATTTATTGTACTACAATTTCCTGAGCAAAGAGAACAGGGTCATCTCTTGTTTTTGTCAGAAACCACTTTACATTATGTATTATTCCTTTGATATAACTAAGAATCAAAACTGATAAATACAAACTATCGGCGGTATCCTAGTAGCAGTGGCACTTTTCCGCTACTAATAGGATCACCTGGGGTATCCTATAAGCCCCAATGCCGGCATCTTTTTCCTACTGAGGCACCTGAAGAATACTCCCCGATAAGAAGAGCTGCAATAACACATGGGATCCGTGACTTATCCCCGATCCCATTTGTCTTAGTGCGATCGCGGGACCAATTTCTGCTGTTAAGAATGTGCATCAAATTGGATACTGTGATAATGACCATTGGTCATACTTTGCTATATCCGGCTGTTTTTAACAGACAACATCGCATCGGGGCTAATAGCATACCGCCCTGTGCCTCATAATCAAAGCAAACTACGAAAAATTATAAAGATATTTGTGGCTCATTATCAATAAAAAATAAATACAAAATATGCCTGTGAAAATACAATCTTTATCCTAAAGAACTGCAAATGAATTAGTGTTACTTAGAGACAGCACTTGATGTCAAATGCTAATACTCTATTTTATTAGTTTCCAGTCTTAAAAGATGCATGGCACAAAATGGTGAGCAACAGCTCCAAATCCCCCCCACCCCTTATTTGTTAAAACATTGTTCTCAAACTCGGTCCTCAGGACGCCAGACTGTTCATGTTTCTCCTCATAGAATCACAAGTGAAATAATTAGCTCCACCTGTGGATCTTTTAAAATGTGTCAGTGGGTAATGACTACACCTGTCACCTGCTAGATGACCTGAAAAAAAAGTGAGCTTTTTGGGGTCTTGAGAACAGAGGCCCATATTTATCAAGCCTTGGGGAGTGATAAATTGCAGTTCCTAACTGCCATGTTACAGGCTGTGTTTGAAAAATGACAGGAGCTGATTGGTTGGTACTTTATCACTCTCCAAAGCTTTATAAATATGGGCCCGAGTTTGAGGACGACAGTGTTAAAAGATAAATAAAGTTGGCTAAATGCCTAGAGTAAAAGTGCTTGGTGTTGTATGAACTGCTCATGAATATGAAATATCTCATCAAAAATTTGATTGGATAAAAAATTCAGCATTTTTAAACTTGTGATGTTGGCGCAAAAATATAATGTATTCTGAAAACATTGTGTTGAACGCACATACCTGTAAAAAATTTTTTTGGTTAATAACAATGTTTAAGCTCTTTTTTGAAAAAGTGGTGGAACGGAGATAATGGTATTTGTATCTCAATTGAGATTGTACTGGACAGTCCTTTCCCACGGGTAACTCTCTCCCTGCTATCCCTAATAGTACCTCTCGCGGCTCGCTGTTAACAGCATCAGCGTGCACCGCGGGTTTAGCTGGTCCCCTTCTCTCCCGTTGCTGCGGCTGCTCCGGCTCTGTGTTGCTCGTGCGGCATGCTTGCTTGGGAGCGTGTCAGCGTATCAGTGTTGGCATACACTGATAGAATGTCCTCCGTCTCTGCACCATAAAGTATCCAATGCGTTTCTGGTTACAAAACCCTTTAACTAGCACGCCGCACGAGCAACACAGAGCCGGAGCAGCCGCAGCAACGGGAGAGACGGGACCAGCTACACCCGCGGTGCACGCTGATGCTGTTAACAGCGAGCCGCGAGAGGTACTATTAGGGATAGCAGGGAGAGAGTTACCCATGGGAAAGGACTGTCCAGTACAATCTCAATTGAGATACAAATACCATTATCTCCGTTCCACCACTTTTTCAAAAAAGAGCTTAAACATTGTTATTAACCAAATTTTTTTTTTACAGGTATGTGCGTTCAACACATTATTTAAATTAATCAAGCGCTCCTTTTTAGTGTTTTATTATTGTTTATTATATGGAGCTGCTAACATAAACATAAGCGCGGTAATTATCTTATTATTCTGAAAACAGTTTATATTATAACAGTCTCAAACTATTTCTAAATTATCTTATTCAAGAATGTAGGTGGGATGTTTTTAGCTTGAAAATCAAATTAGACATTTATAGAGAAATTCTGATCTGAGATTCATAAATTAGGAGATGCAGAATGGCTCCCCTAAAATAGGAGTATTTTTTATTATTTTTTTTGTTTATCCTTTTCAAAACAATTTGAATGTTAAAAGAAGCGGACATAGGGCAGTATCCTTAGGCAGGGGAAACCAAATCCCCGAACGCAGCCATGTTTTCGCTGCGGCTCCCGAAAACACATAGGTTTCACTGAACCTGTATGTTTGCAGGAGGAAAGATATTTTTTCTGGGCAAACCTAATTGGATAGCCTGTAAAAAACACATTAGTGAAACATTGGAAAAAAGTTCAAAAAACATAAGCAAAGTTTTACTGTGGCTAATAGGATACCGCCCATATAACAGGACTGATGGGCATACTGCAATGTATAGAGCAGTATCCAGAGGCAAATGTACATTTGATGGGTGATGCTCCGCCTCCATTAGGTCTCCTATGCACAAGCATTTAACACGCATACAAAAATCCTATAAAACAAGCTTCGTCACTGATAGTCCAACAAAAAATCTAACCATTACATTACCTTTATACATACTTTCCTATACAACTTGCTTTATTCATTTCAACATTTCCTACTATGTTAAATAAAATAAAATGGAGTTCTATGGGAACATTTATTAACTGTATAGATAGAAAACTATGCTGAAGGGAAACTTTAATACAGTTTTTATGAACGCGTCAAAGTAAAACATTTTATCTTCCTGTTTCGATGTGTATGAAGTTCCACCATGTGTCCTGATACTCTGCTTAGCAGCCACTCACTCTCCTGGGAAGAGAGGCGTCTTAACTGGTCTCTGATCATCATTTACAGCTGGAGGCAAAAAATCCAATTGTAAGAATTGAACTAGCAGACAAAATGGCAAAATCTAGATTCATAGAATGTTTCCTTTCTCCATGGTATCGGTGCTGCTTGACAATAAAGGAACAAACTTTGGAGATTCCTCAAGATCATTAGACTGCAGAATCCCCCTAAAAACATAAACATAGGTTCGTTATTAAAACCCCACCACATAAAATTATTTTATATAATTGTAACCACATTAAAATAACAAAGCTAGTTTAATTTTGAAAATAATCTTGCAAAACTGTCGCAAAGGTGCATTTTGACAGGATATAAAAATATTTCAAAGTAATGCCAGAAACTGAGATTAAGGGGTCAATCCAATTGGCTTGTGCGAGTCATTTTCACGGCAAATTTTCACTGCAAATTGCTTTCAATCTCGCACTACTTTTTCAGAGTAAAGTCGCAATCTTTTTGTGTGCACCCCCCTGAAGGTGGGAAAAAGTAGGGAAAATCTTTACTGTAAATGTAAAAATGTCGGGACTCGCTTCAGAACCCCTTGCCAACCCTTCCATATCCCCCAATCACTTAAAAGGCATTTGGAGGTTTCCAATTAACTTATTTGGGCCAATGATAATAACAGCTTCAAACACAGAGTGCCTGCAGCCCTATGTCACCAAGACAATTTTAACATTTAGAGGAGCCCAATGACAATTCTGCCAGGAATCTGTTGCCACCAGGAAGTGACAATTCAGGGGATAGGGGCTAGTATGCCACTAGGGGGAATATTTTTGATGGGGTGGTGAGAAGTAAAATTACAATTTGGGGCCTGTGGACACAGGGTTGGGGTGTGGGGTGCAAAACACTCCCTAGGTGTGTGTGTGTGTGTGTGTATATATATATATATATATATATATATATATATATATATATATATATATATATACATACACATACATACATACATACATACAGGTTGAGTATCCCATATCCAAATATTCCGAAATACGGAATTTTTTGAGTGAGTTAGTGAAATGTTTGTTTTCTGATAGCTCAGTGTACACAAACTTTGTTTAATACACAAAGTTATTTAAAAAATTGTATTAAATGACCTATAGGCTGTTTGTATAAGGTGTATGTGAAACATAAAAGAATTGTGTGTATGTACACACACTTTGTTTAATGCACAGAGTTATTAAAATATTGGCTAAAATTACCTTCAGGCTGTGTGTACAAGGTGTATATGAAACATAAATGCATTCTGTGCTTAGATTTAGGTCCCACCATCATGCTATCTCATTATGGTATACAATTATTCCAAAATACGGAAAAATCCGATATCCAAAATAATTCTGGTCCCAAGCATTTTGGATAAGGGATACTCAACCTGTGTGTATGTATGTATGTATGTATGTATGTATGTATGTATATATATATATATATATATATATATATTTATTTATTTTTAAGAAATAGTTAATTATATCTTTAAAAACCCTTTTAAAATCTTTAATAATAATTTTATTAATTTAGCGCTCTTTCACCAACAGGACTCAAGGCGCTTTATTTAAAAAACAAAAAACAAAACCGAGGACAATTTAGGTGTGTTTTTTGGGAAAAACATTCATCTGTTAACTCATTACCCTGTTAAATGCATCCCATATAACAGAGAAAACACATCAGGAGCCAAATTTTCGGTTATAAAATATTCTTCTATCAGGATGAAGTTCTCTGAACTGTAAAATAGATACATAGGGTATTCAATTGTTTGAAAAGTCAGTTGGGAGTCTGTTTTTTCCTATCTAATAGGAAAAAAACAGACACCTGACCGACTTTTTAAACAATTGAATTCCACCCTTAAAGTCTCCAGGATCATTTGGGGATGTAAGATTTCTGTCTATACCTGTGAATGTTTAACCATACTCAATTGTATATGTGAGAAATCTAAAGGAAACAAAAAGGGAGGAACTACAACAAGATGTCTGACAGTAACTCCCCCATCCTAGTTACTACACAGAGCCACCTATTCATGGGAGCTACAGCACTATGGGGGTCATTCTGAGTTGATCGCTCGCTAGCAGTTTTTAGCAGCCGTGCAAACGCTATGCCGCCGCCCACTGGGAGTGTATTTTAGCTTAGTAGAAGTGCGAACGAATGTATCGCAGAGCGCATGCAAAAAATGTGTGTGTAGTTTCAGAGTAGCTCAAAACCTAGTCAGCGCTTGCGATCGCTTCAGCCTATTCAGTTCCGGATTTGACATCACACATCCGCCCAGCCACGCCTGCGGTTTTTTCTGGCACGCCTGCGTTTTCCCAAACACTCCCTTAAAACAGTCAGTTGCCACCCAGAAACGCCCACTTCATGTCATTCACTCTGCGGCAACCAGTGCAACTGAAATGCATCGCTAGACCCTGTGCAAAACTACATCATTTGTTGTGCCCATACGTACCGCGTGCGCATTGCGCCGCATACGCAGAACTGTCGTTTTTTAGCCTGATCGCTGCGCTGCAAACAAATGCAGCTAGCGATCAACTCGGAATTACCCCCTATGAGGGCTGTGCAGGAAAGTAAAACAGCGAGCCAATAGGTAACAGTTTAGAACCCTTTGCATATCAAAAGTACACTTTCCATCTTTTAATTTTTTTTACATTAAAGGCCATGTTTCATTACATCACAATAACATGAAAAATACATATTTAGTATATGTGGACAAATGACAACAATTACAAAAGACACTGTAAAATTTTGTGGCAAATAAGTTTCACTTCTAATTAAAAAAAAATAATAATTGCCTTATTAACTGCCAATTAACTGGTCCAAAGGAAATTGGGACTTACTTTTGTTCACGCAATGGGTACACAATCTTCAGCAGCTCCAGTACAATAGCTGCTCCAATCACTCCAAAAACAACAACCTGTAGGAGGTCAACCAAGATGGGATATAGAACAAACCATATGTGGCACAGCTTCTCCCTCACATCATCGGCAATCTGACACATTACCTAAAATTAAACAAACGTTATACAAAAGCACTAGAAACTATTTACATGTACACAGGTTTTATTTGCCATTGATCTTTTTCATGGTATTGAAAAGAAACAATCCTCTAGTACAAGCAATCAGTAATAAAAACCAGTTAAGCACTGTGCAAGAGAAACTACTTCCCAAGGTAAGCAAGTTAGAGAACACTATGCATTACCTTATAAGAGGAAGCTGGAATCACTGCTCGGAGAGGGGTTTCTGGGAGCTTGCCAGGAAATGACTCCTCCTCCAGGGTTGTGTTCTGCCCAATGTTATACTCCCTGGTAGTTTGCTGTGGAACACTATCACCTGCTGATAAAAGCAACATCATTTATTGTTACCGCAGTGCAGTCAGATGGCGATGTATGTAAAAATAAATAAACCATGTCATCTAACAACGTTTGACCATGTGATAAAAAGCTTCTAAATTAATTATTACATCATATGCTGCCTTCTGTAGGAAAATAAACATTCAATAATGGTGTGTGTGCCCTACATAAATGGAAAAATGAAGCAGACAAATGAGAGTGCTTACATGCTTTAGTAATCATCGCCTTCTGAGGATAAAACAAATACCAATACAAACGTAACACACATATACTGTATATCTATAAATAAATAGCAGGTGGACTGGCACTCCTCCTTCAAAGGTTCGTTTTGCTCTGGTGCGCTCTCAAACAATTACACAGATTCCCCGAAACATTGGAATTTTCTATGTGATGCTGTTAAATACAGTTGATGGTTTAAGACTGAGCGCCGCTGCCTTTCTATATTGGAATCTATATATATCTATATTAGTCATCTCTTCTTTCTACAGTATGGGCTGTATAATACTAATTACAACAGTACACAAAGGCCTCTATAGCCAGTACAATAGTCACGAATGCGGATGGAATGTATAAATAAACCATTTATTATATAGCAGTGGACACACAAAAATTGCTTTGTATAAACAAATATAATTGGTTGCAGCAAGAGCTCACAGAACTGTTATGCACACCAGTGCCTGCAGGAAAGTACTGGTGTCAGGACTGTTATGCACTCCAGTGCCTGCAGGAATGTACTGGTGTTTGAACTGTTATGCAAAACAAATGGACTTACAGACAGACTGGGGAATATGACATAACGTACACAGAAGGTGATAGGTTAACAAAATACACACAAAGTGAACAGAGAAGCCCAGAGGCTAAGGAACTGGGTATCTCCCTTGTATTAGAACTGCTCAGATGGGAAAAGCAAGATGTTGTGTTTTAATACGTAGAGAACCCGAAATTCTGTTGCTAAGGGCAACAGCAAAACCCTAAAGGGTTACCAACGGGTGTGGCAGTAAACTCCTTGGTCAGAGATGGAATGATAGACACAAGGAGAATCTCCACAATCCTAATTCTCACTTGCAGTGCACAGGTTCAGCTTACTGCCACTAAACTGACCCCTGACACCTAGCACAGTGAGACAGGATTAGACAGGCAAGTCTTAGAATACAGCCGCAAACTTGCTAAGTTCACAGAGTAGTAACAGAACCCCAGCAAGCTAAACGACTGACTCCAGTCTTACTGCTAGGTCTGGATTGGCAGAGTGTAATACCAAATCCCCAGGCCTATTTGCAGTAAGCAACAAACAAATACAAAGCTACACAGTACTGGCTAACTTTCAGAAACTGACTAACCAACAAAGATTCAGCAGCATCTGCTTACCCTGAGAAGAGGCCTTATAAAGCAGGTGCTGTCCACGCCCCACTCAGACCTCACAGACTGTGGGCACAAAAACCAGCACCGGATCCCCTGCCATGCACAGAGCCTATAACCACTGCACAGCAAAAGACCCGAACCGGAGTATCAGCTGCGCTCAGGTCACTCCGCTAGCACTTGTCTCCCGGTTGCCATGACGACGTGGCAGCACAGGGCAGGAGACCCTAACAGTACCCCCCCTCTGACGAGGGGTCAAAGAACCCCTACCACCGGGTTTATCGGGGAACTGCGAGAAGAAAGAGCGTATCAGTCTGGGGGCATGAAGATCACAACTGCGCACCCACGACCGCTCCTCCGGGCCATACCCCTTCCAGTGCACCAAAAATGACAGCCGACCCCGAACCACCTTGGAGTCAAGAATCCTTTCAACAACAAACTCCCTCTGGCCACGTATCAGAAGAGGGGAAGGTCTTCCACTGGAAGAAGGATTACTAATCGCCCGTTTTAAAAGGGAACAATGAAAGGTTTTATTGATACCCAAAGAACGGGGCAGATCTAACTGAAATGCCACCGGATTGATAACCCTGGTGATCTTATAAGGGCCGATGAACCGGGGGCCTAACTTATGAGATGGCTGTCTCAACTTCAAATTCTTGGTAGACAACCAGACGAAGTCTCCTAATTTGAAGCTGCAGGGTCTTTTCCGCTTATCAAAAACCCTTTTGGTCACTAATGACACAGACACAAGGGCTTTCTTCACTTTCCGCCAAATACCTCTAAGGACCGAAACCACAGAGGAACCACCAGGCGTGGAGTCCAGGGGGTCAAAAGAATTGGCCTTAGGATGATGCCCATACACACAAAGGAATGGAGAGATCCCTGTAGCAGAGTGAGCCGCGTTGTTATAGGCAAACTCCGCCATGGACAGATGAGCAACCCAGTCAGTCTGACACTTGGAGACATAACACCTGAGGAACTGCTCCAAGGACTGGTTCACCCTTTCAGTCTGCCCATTAGACTGCGGATGGTAGCCCGACGACAAGCTGACAGAAATCTGGAGATCGGAACAAAATGCCCTCCAGAATTTGGCCACAAACTAGGATCCGCGGTCAGAGACCACATCAAGTGGCAACCCGTGGAGACGCACAACATGCAGCATAAATAATTCAGACAGGCGTCTGGCCGATGGCAGCCCAACCAGTGGAACGAAGTGCGCCATCTTCGAAAACCTGTCAACGACAACCCAGATGGCTGTCATCCCCGAGGATTTGGGCAAGTCCACCACAAAATCCATTGAAATGTGGGTCCATGGCTTAGATGGGATAGAGAGTGGATGTAATGGGCCAACCGGAACCCCTCTAGGAGTCTTATTTCGGGCACAGATGTCACATGCCCGAACCCACTGATGCACATCCTTAGCCACCGAGGGCCACCACACCGCTCTAGATAGCAACTCCCGAGTTCTGGCAATACCCGGGTGACCTGCAGACTTCTTGGCATGGAATTCCAGGAACACTCGCTGTCTTAACCTAGGAGGCACAAACAAAAGACCTACCGGAAGGTCTGGAGGAGCCTGCTCCTGTGCTCTAAGGACTAATGATAAGAGGTCCTGGGTAATGCCCACTTTAATACATGATGGGGAAACAATGGGCAACGGCTCCTCGGTGGTCTCCTGGATTGGAGCAAAACTCCGCGAGAGCGCATCAGCCTTGATGTTTTTTGACCCAGGGCGATATGTTATCAAAAAATTAAAGCGAGCAAAAAACAAAGCCTATCGTGCCTGCCTGGCATTGAGACGCTTCGCTGACTCTAAATATGCCAGATTCTTATGGTCAGTGAGAATTGAGACCACAAACTTAGCCCCCTCAAGCCAGTGTCTCCACTCCTCGAGTGCATCCTTAATAGCCAACAATTCCCGGTTACCCACGTCATAATTCATCTCGGCAGGCGAAAATTTACGGGAAAAGTAAGCACAGGGATGAAGGCGATTATCAGACACTCCCATCTGAGAAAGCACTGCCCCAATACCCATCTCAGAGGCATCCACCTCCACCACAAAAGGACGCTCTGGATCTGGGTGTCGCAGCACCTTGGCCGAAACAAATGCCCTTTTGAGACGGGCAAAAGCCGCTTTAGCCTCACAAGACCAGTGAGCAACATCCGCCCCTTTCTTAGTGAGTGCCACCAAGGGCGCCACTATAGACGAAAATCCAGCGATAAATCGTCTATAAAAATTCGCAAAGCCCAGGAAACGCTGAAGCGCCTTCAAACTAGTGGGCTGCACCCAATCCAGGACTGCCTGTACCTTGGAACCCTCCATTTGGAAACCTTCTGGGGAGATAATATATCCTAGAAATGCGATTTGCTGAACTTCAAATTCGCACTTCTCCAGCTTCGCCCCAAGCCGGTGGTCTCTGAGTTTCTGGAGGACTAAGCGTACATGCTTCCGATGTTCCTCCAGGGAATGGGAGAAGATTAGGATGTCATCTAAGTATACAACTAAGAATCTATCCAAATATTCCCTGAGCACATCATTCATGAAATCCTGGAAGACTGCCGGGGCATTACAGAGCCCAAAAGGCATCACCAAATATTCATAATGCCCTGAGTGGGTATTAAAGGCAGTCTTCCATTCATCCCCCTCTCTTATTCGGATTAGATTGTACGCACCGCGTAGGTCAATCTTAGAAAAAATGGTGGCAGTACGAAGCTGGTCAAACAAGACCGAAATGAGAGGCAGTAGGTATGAGTTTTTAATCGTGATACGGTTCAATTCCCTGAAGTCGATGCAGGGTCGCAACGAACCGTCCTTTTTACCCACGAAGAAGAACCCCGACCCAACTGGAGACTGTGAAGGTCTGATAAATCCCTTAGCCAAGTTCTCCTGAATGTACTCTGCCATAGCCTGAGTCTCAGGACGTGACAGGGAGTACAACCTGCTCTTGGGAAGCTTAGCATTTGGCAACAAATCAATGGCACAGTCATAGGGGCGATGGGGAGGTAGTACCTCTGCAACTTTTTTGGAGAACACGTCCGCAAAATCTGCATAACACCCTGGCAATCCTGGCAAACTTAGCTGCGAGAGCCTGACTGGAAGGCTCAAGCAACTCCTGAAACAATCAGTACCCCAACTAAGAATCTCCCCAGAGACCCAGTCAAATTGAGGATTGTGGGCCCTTAACCAGGGTAACCCCAACACCAATGGGGCAAAAGTAAAGACAGTCACATAAAAGGACAATTTTTCAGAGTGTGTGGCTCCAATAAACAAAGAAATCTGGCTAGTGCAAGAGGTAATTTTACCTTGGGATAATGGTTCCCCGTTTAACCCACAAATCTCAATTTCCGATGCCAGGGGTACTAACGGAACAGAGTGTTTCAGGGCGAATTGGCGGTCCATAAAAACCCCGTCGGCCCCACTGTCCACAAAGGCCTCAGTCTTGACAGTTTGACCGAGGATCTTCAAGGTCACCGGAATGATAAAAGTCTTCTTGGGAAATTCTGACTTCTGGCCTGACAGGATATTTCCCATCACCCTCAGGCCCTGAAGTTTTCCGGCTTTTCTGGGCATGATACTACCACATGACCTTTATTCCCACAGTACAAACACAACCCCTGCTGTCTCCTCCGCGTCTTCTCACGCGAGGAGAGGCGGGTAGCCCCAATCTGCATAGGCTCCTCTGAAAATTCCTCAGAGTCTGAGGTTCCCTTGGGAAGGAAGGAAATCTCAGTCTCCCTTTCAAGCCTACGCTCTCTCAGCCGTCTATCCACCCGGATGGATAACTGCATGAGCTGATCCAAGCTATCAGGCAAGGGATATTGTACCAGTTGGTCCTTTATCTGGTTAGAAAGACCTCTTCGGTACTGGTGTCTCAGGGCTGGGTCATTCCACTGGGTATCATGGGCCAACCTCCGAAACTCCGTACAGTAAACCTCAACTGGCCTTCGCCCTTGCTTAAGGATCGAAATCTGAGCCTCGGCTGAGGCCGTCTTGTCAGGGTCATCATACAACATGCCCAGTGCCGTAAAAAAAGCATCAACACTTTTAAGCGACGGACAGTCAGGCTGCAACCCATATGCCCAGACCTGTGGGTCTCCTTGTAGCAAGGAAATCACTATGCCCACCCGCTGAATCTCCGACCCAAAAGACTGAGGCCTAAGCCGGAAGTATAGCTTGCAGCTCTCCTTGAAACAAAAGAACTGCGAGCGATCTCCAGAAAAACGATCCGGGAGATTTACTTTCGGCTCCTTAACCCCTGCAGGTGCTGCTGCTGCGGGAGCTCCGCCAGCAGCCTGGGAGGTGTGCATTTTAATGGACAAATCATTAAATTGTCGAGTCAGGACCTGCACCTGATCGACCACCTGTTGCAACGTATTTTGAGGGGTATGCTCCATATTCCCACAAAATTTCAACAGGAGTATTAGGCTGCTGAATATGTTATGCACACCAGTGCCTGCAGGAAAGTACTGGTGTCAGGACTGTTATGCACTCCAGTGCCTGCAGGAATGTACTGGTGTTTGAACTGTTATGCAAAACAAATGGACTTACAGACAGACTGGGGAATATGACATAACGTACACAGAAGGTGATAGGTTAACAAAATACACACAAAGTGAACAGAGAAGCCCAGAGGCTAAGGAACTGGGTATCTCCCTTGTATTAGAACTGCTCAGATGGGAAAAGCAAGATGTTGTGTTTTAATACGTAGAGAACCCGAAATGCTGTTGCTAAGGGCAACAGCAAAACCCTAAAGGGTTACCAACGGGTGTGGCAGTAAACTCCTTGGTCAGACATGGAATGATAGACACAAGGAGAGTCTCCACAATCCTAATTCTCACTTGCAGTGCACAGGTTCAGCTTACTGCCACTAAACTGACCCCTGACACCTAGCACAGTGAGACAGGATTAGACAGGCAAGTCTTAGAATACAGCCGCAAACTTGCTAAGTTCACAGAGTAGTAACAGAACCCCAGCAAGCTAAACGACTGACTCCAGTCTTACTGCTAGGTCTGGATTGGCAGAGTGTAATACCAAATCCCCAGGCCTATTTGCAGTAAGCAACAAACAAATACAAAGCTACACAGTACTGGCTAACTTTCAGAAACTGACTAACCAACAAAGATTCAGCAGCATCTGCTTACCCTGAGAAGAGGCCTTATAAAGCAGGTGCTGTCCACGCCCCACTCAGACCTCACAGACTGTGAGCACAAAAACCAGCACCGGATCCCCTGCCATGCACAGAGCCTATAACCACTGCACAGCAAAAGACCCGAACCGGAGTATCAGCTGCGCTCAGGTCACTCCGCTAGCACTTGTCTCCCGGTTGCCATGACGACGTGGCAGCACAGGGCAGGAGACCCTAACAAGAACCTTGAGAATCATGACAACGCTGTATAATGTACTGTTCTCAGCATGGTCACAGATTGTAGAATTTGACCAGTTTATTCTTCCTGAAAGGAACTTGTCTCGTTTACTCTACTTTTATTTTGCTAAAAGCCTAGTAATAATATGTTTATCTTTAAAGATATGAAGTGTATAAGTCATTTTTTTTTTTAAAGATGCTTTGGTTATGTATGCTTAATGGAACTTTGTTCATTATTTATTCTCGGTTGGATATAGTCATGTGATTTAAGATATCTATTGTAATGACTTATTCACTACTGTGGACACTACAGGATAGCAGTGCAATCAAAATTCACATTAATCTTTATTGGTTTTCAAACTAAACGAGCACTAAATGCTTACATTCTTTTGTTTTCTCATTTGGTTATAAAATAATCTGATGAATAAATGAATGTCTTTTCATTAGGTAAAATGCATACTCGGGATGTAGTTACATTTCCGGCGGTCAGGATACCTACGCCGGAATCCCAACTGCTGACAATGCTGCCAGCCAGTATCCCGGCTCACGGACTATTCCCACTCGTGGGTGTCCACGGCACCGATAGAGTGGGAACAGAACCTTTGGCAAGAGCCACCCCGACCGCCATTAATACATACTGATCCCGCATACAGTATATGAGGGGAGGGAAATTATTTTGGCTGGAGTGCTGCACACAAAATATATTTATAACTTTAGTGAACTGAAAAAAATAGGCAGATATGGAGCTAGTAAAGAAAATATTTGCATTTAAATATATTGATAGATTAGAGAAGAAAGTTAGTTATAAATGATAAAGTATTATACTGAAATCTCAATACTACCATACTATGATGCAGAGTTATTTTTGCTAAACTCAGATCACGGAAGTCCCCTCCTTTCCTGTGTCACTGATATCCCCTCCTCTTGCCAGCTCTGTGGATTGCAGAGAACGGTCTGGAGCAGTGCTGGCAGTCTCATTCTCTCACTCACTACTCCCTCACCACCTCCCTTGTTACAAAGATCTGGCAGTAGGGACCACTTATAATATACAATTTTCAACAAAGATGGAGAGAGACTGTGTTGTGCTGATACACTGATTTACCAAACCTTGGAGAGAGATAAAGTAAAGAGAGACAAAGTTCCAATCAATCAGCTTCTGTCTTTTTACAGACTGCGTTTGAAAAAAGGGGATTTTTGTCCTTACCTGTGACATCCTTTTCTCCGAGTCCATGGGGGACACAGGGATGATGCGGAGTACAGTGGAGCAGTGCAGACTGGGCACCAAACTGTTAACTTCTTTTACCCAGCAGCACAGGCTCCCTCTACCCTATACTCAGCCCCCAACCTAGAGGGCCAGTTAAGTTAACAAGCCCAAGGCATGGATGAAGAAGGAGAAGGAAGACCGTCACACACACAACTCAATACCCAACAGAGAAGAGCAACTGGTTACCCTACAGTAAAAATCCGCAAACCAGTCGATAGAGAGAGATAGGGAGAATTATCGGATGTGACATAAGGTGTAGATGGGACTTGTTCCATCTGGCCAGAATCTCCATCTGTAGAGGATAGGAGTAAAACTGGGCTACTCCACCATCTCGAATATGGAGATTAGAGTGCACAGGACTTGCATGCAAGTATGAATAGACACACAATGCCGCTCCAGGAGGACACAAATTTTGGTCTGCAGGGACAGTGATTTGTCAACAGGAGGTACAACCTCTGACTAGATGTGTCCAGTAAGGTCCTTAAGTGAAGCATCTTCTGGAATGGAGTTACAGAGGATTTCCTCCAATTGATGATCCATCAATGAGTTTGGAGAAGATCCACAGCGAGACAGATATGGTCCTGAAGGAACTCTAGGGATTGGGCAAGAAGAAGTAGATCATCCAGAGACGGCTGTGTGCAGATCCCCTTGCATCTGAGAGACGCTGCCATGATCTTTCTTAAAACACAAGGAGCTGTTGAAAGACCAAAAAGCAAAGCCAGAAACTGGAAATCTTCCTCCCTTATGGCAAACCTGAGAAAGCGCTAATGACATTCTTTAAAGGAAATGTGTAAGTAGGTATCCTGGATGTCCAAAGATGCCATGAAATCCCTTGATTCCAGGGCCAAAATTATGGAACACAAAGATTCCACGTGGAACCTTGGAACATGTAGGAACCTGTTCAGTGACTTCAGGTTGATGATAGGGAGGAATGATCTGTCTGACTTCTCGACCAGAAATAAGCGTAAAATCTGACATCGCCAAGACAAAGGGAACTGGTATGAAAACCCTGGAGGCCAGAAGACAGTTGATGGAAGTCCATAGAGCTTCTGCCTTTTCTAGAGCCACTGGAAGACCTGTGATAAAAACCTGGGCCATAAGGACGTTCCATAAAGGTAAGGGCGTACCCATGGGGCACTACACCTCTGAACCAGGAGTCCAATGTCGTCACCCAAGAATTGGAGAAAAGCAGGAGGCAGCCTCCCATGCTGGGTGTTCCCAGGTGGAGGCCCACCCCATCATGCCGCAGACTTATATGCTGCCTTGGGAGATGGACAGCGGTTGGATTAGGCCTGCTTACCTCTGGACTTGGAGCCCTTGGTTGAAGATATTTGAGATCTGGCGTAGGACTTACCCTTGGTTTTATCCTGTGTACGAAAGGAGCAAAAAGTAGAGGGTTTTGACCTAGGTGCCGCCGCAGAAGGAAGGGAACTGGTTTTAGAAGCCCCTATCGTAGCCACGATCTTTTCGAGCTCTGGCCCAAAAAGAACCTCACCCAAGAACGGAAGAGAGCCTTCTTTGAGTCCGCATCATCACTCCAATTTTAAGCCAGAGATCTCTTCTGGATGCAACTCTGACAAGGTCAACTAGAGATAACAACTCTGTTCTGTGAGTACCAGATCGGAGACCATCCTCCAAAGAATCCACCCAGCGTGCTAAGGCCTTAGAAACTTAAGTAGACGTCAGGGCTAGACGAATAATCTCCCCTGCATTGGAAAAGATGGATTCAGCTTCTGTGGGATCCTTAAGGAAGGCTGTGTTTGGGATAGGAAGGGTAGAGGATCTAACCAACCATGCCACATGTGCATCCACGAGAGAAGATGACTCCCACTTAGCTCTGTCAGCCGATGACAGAGGATAAAATGGAAAAATAAGAATTTACTTACCGATAATTCTATTTCTCATAGTCCGTAGTGGATGCTGGGGACTCCGTAAGGACCATGGGGAATAGCGGCTCCGCAGGAGACTGGGCACATCTAAAGAAAGCTTTAGGACTATCTGGTGTGCACTGGCTCCTCCCCCTATGACCCTCCTCCAAGCCTCAGTTAGGATACTGTGCCCGGACGAGCGTACACAATAAGGAAGGATTTTGAATCCCGGGTAAGACTCATACCAGCCACACCAATCACACCGTATAACCTGTGATCTGAACCCAGTTAACAGCATGATAACAGAGGAGCCTCTGAAAGATGGCTCACAACAATAATAACCCGATTTTTGTAACAATAACTATGTACAAGTATTGCAGACAATCCGCACTTGGGATGGGCGCCCAGCATCCACTACGGACTATGAGAAATAGAATTATCGGTAAGTAAATTCTTATTTTCTCTAACGTCCTAAGTGGATGCTGGGGACTCCGTAAGGACCATGGGGATTATACCAAAGCTCCCAAACGGGCAGGAGAGTGCGGATGACTCTGCAGCACCAAATGAGAGAACTCCAGGTCCTCCTCAGCCAGGATATCAATTTTGTAGAATTTTACAAACGTATTTGCTCCTGACCAAGTAGCTGCTCGGCAAAGTTGTAAAGCCGAGACCCCTCGGGCAGCCGCCCAAGATGAGCCCACCTTCCTTGTGGAGTGGGCATTTACAGATTTTTGGCTGTGGCAGGCCTGCCACAGAATGTGCAAGCTGAATTGTACTACAAATCCAACGAGCAATAGTCTGCTTAGAAGCAGGAGCACCCAGCTTGTTGGGTGCACACAGGATAAACAGCGAGTCAGATTTCCTGACTCCAGCCGTCCTGGAAACATATATTTTCAGGGCACTGACAACGCCTAGCAACTTGGAGGCCTCCAAGTCCCTAGTAGCCGCAGGCACCACCAATAGGTTGGTTCAGGTGAGACGCTGAAACCACCTTGGGGAGAAACTGAGGACGAGTCCTCAATTCCGCCCTGTCCGAATGGAAAATTAGATAAGGGCTTTTTCAGGATAAAGCCGCCAATTCTGACACGCGCCTGGCCCAGGCCAGGGCCAACAGCATGACCACTTTCCATGTGAGATATTTTAACTCCACAGATTTAAGTGGTTCAAACCAATGTGACTTTTGGAACCCAAAACTACATTGAGATCCCAAAGTGCCACTGGAGGCACAAAAGGAGACTGTATATGCAGTACCCCTTTTACAACGTCTGAACTTCAGGGACTGAAGCTAGTTCTTTTTGGAAGAAAATTGACAGGGCCGAAATTTGAACCTTAATGGACCCCAATTTCAGGCCCATAGACACTCCTGTTTGCAGGAAATGTAGGAATCGACCCAGTTGAATTTCCTCCGTCGGGCCTTACTGGCCTCGCACCAGGCAACATATTTTCGCCAATTGCGGTGATAATGTTTTTGCGGTTACATCCTTCCTGGCTATGATCAGGATAGGGATGACTTCATCCGGAATGCCTTTTTTCCTTCAGGATCCGGCGTTCAACCGCCATGCCGTCAAACGCAGCCGCGGTAAGTCTTGGAACAGACAGGGTCCTTGCTGGAGCAGGTCCTTTCTTAGAGGTAGAGGCCACGGATCCTCCGTGAGCATCTCCTGAAGTTCCGGTTACCAAGTCCTTCTTGGCCAATCCGGAACCACGAATATAGTGCTTACTCCTCTCCATCTTATCAATCTCAGTACCTTGGGTATGAGAGGCAGAGGAGGGAACACATACCCTGACTGGTACACCCACGGTGTTACCAGAGCGTCTACAGCTTATTGCCTGAGGGTCCCTGGACCTGGCGCAATACCTGTCGAGTTTTTAATCATGTGGAAGACTTCTGGGTGAAGTCCCCACTCTCCCGGGTGGAGGTCGTGCTGAGGAAGTCTGCTTCCCAGTTGTCCACTCCCGGAATGAATACTGCTGACAGTGCTATCACATGATTTTCCGCCCAGCGAAGAATCCTTGCAGCTTCTGCCAATGCCCTCCTGCTTCTTGTGCCACCCTGTCTGTTTACGTGGGTGACTGCCGTGATGTTGTCCGACTGGATCAACACCGACTGACCTTGAAGCAGAGGTCTTGCTAAGCTTAGAGCATTGTAAATGTCCCTTAGCTTCAGGATATTTATGTGAAGTGATGTCTCCAGGCTTGACCATAAGCCCTGGATATTCCTTCCCTGTGTGACTGCTCCCCAGCCTCGCAGGCTGGTATCCGTGGTCACCAGGACCCAGTCCTGAATGCCTAATCTGCGGCCCTCTAGAAGATGAGCACTCTGCAACCACCACAGGAGGGACACCCTTGTCCTTGGTGACAGGGTTATCCGCTGATGCATCTGAAGATGCGATCCGGACCATTTGTCCAGCAGGTCCCACTGGAAAGTTCTTGCGTGGAATCTGCCGAATGGGATTGCTTCGTAGGAAGCCACCATTTTACCCAGAACCCTTGTGCATTGATGCACTGAGACTTGGCTCGGTTTTAGGAGGTTCCTGACTAGCTCGGATAACTCCCTGGCTTTCTCCTCCGGGAGAAACACCTTTTTCTGGACTGTGTCCAGGATCATCCCTAGGAACAGAAGACACGTCGTCGGAACCAGGTGCGATTTTGGAATATTGAGAATCCAATCGTGCTGCCGCAACACTACCTGAGATAGTGCTACACCGACCTCCAACTGTTCCCTGGATCTTACCCTTATCAGGGAATTGTCCAAGGAAGGGATAACTAAAATTCACTTCCTTCGAAGGAATATCATCATTTCGGCCATTACCTTGGTAAAGACCCGGGGTGCCGTGTACCATCCATACGGCAGCGTCTGAACTGATAGTGACAGTTCTGTACCATAAACCTGAGGTACCCTTGGTGAGAAGGGTAAATTTTGACATGAAGGTAAGCATCCTTGATGTCCCGAGACATCATGTAGTCCCCTTCTTCCAGGTTCGCAATTACTGCTCTGAGTGACTTAATCTTGAATTTGAACCTCTGTACGTAAGTGTTCAAAGATTTTAGATTTAGAATCGGTCTCACCGAGCCGTCCGGCTTCGGTACCACAACAGTGTGGAATAATACCCCGTTCCCTGTTGCAGGAGGGGTATCTTGATTATCACCTGCTGGGAATACAGCTTGTGAATGGCTTCCAAAACTGTCTCCCTGTCAGAAGGAGACATCGGTAAAGCCGACTTTAGGAAACGGCGAGGGAGAGACGTCTCGAATTCTAATTTGTACCCCTGAGATATCACCTGAAGGATCCAGGGGTCTACTTGCGAGTGAGCCCACTGCGCGCTGAAATTCATTGAGACGGGCCCCCCACCGTGCCTGATTCTGCTTGTAAAGCCCCAGCGTATACTGAGGGCTTGGCAGAGGCGGGAGAGGGTTTCTGTTCCTGGGAACTGGCTGCAGAAATTTCTGCAGCCTTTTTCCTCTCCCTCTGTCACGGGGCAGAAATGAGGAACCTTTTGCCCGCTTGTCCACGAAAAGACTGCGCCTGATAATACGGCGTCTTCTCATGTTGAGAGGCGACCTGGGGTACAAACGTGGAATTCCCAGCTGTTGCCGTGGCCACCAGGTCTGAAAGACCGACCCCAAATAACTCCTCCCTTAATAAAGCAATACTTCCAAATGCCGTTTGGAATACGCATCACCTGACCACTGACGTGTCCATAACCCTCTACTGGTAGAAATGGACAACGCGCTTAGACTTGATGCCAGTCGGCAAAGATTCCGCTGTGCATCACGCATATATAAAAATGCATCTTTTAAATGCTCTATAGGCAAAAATATACTGTCCCTATCTAGGGTATCAATATTTTCAGTCAGGGAATCCGACCACGCCAACCCAGCACTGCACATCCAGGCTGAGGCGATTGCTGGTCGCAGTATAACACCAGTATGTGTGTAAATACCTTTTAGGATACCCTCCTGCTTTCTATCAGCAGGATCCTTAAGGGCGGCCATCTCAGGCGAAGGTAGAGCCCTTACAAGCGTGTGAGCGCTTTATCCCCCCTAGGGGGTGTTTCCTAACGCACCCTAACCTCTGGCGGGAAAGGATATAATGCCAATAACATTTTAGAAATTATCCGTTGTTATCGGGGGAAACCCACACATCATCACACACCTCATTTAATTTCTCAGATTCAGGAAAACTACAGGTAGTTTTTCCTCACCGAACATAATACCCCTTTTTTGGTGGTACTCGTATTATCAGAAATGTGTAAAACATTTTTCATTGCCTCAATCATGTAACGTGTGGCCCTACTGGAAGTCACATTCGTCTCTTCACCGTCGACACTGGAGTCAGTATCCGTGTCGGCGTCTATATCTGCCATCTGAGGTAACGGGCGCTTTAGAGCCCCTGACGGCCTATGAGACGTCTGGACAGGCACAAGCTGAGTAGCCGGCTGTCTCATGTCAACCACTGTCTTTTATACAGAGCTGACACTGTCCAACAGTTCATCCACTCAGGTGTCGACCCCCTAGGGGGTGACATCACTATTACAGGCAATCTGCTCCGTCTCCACATCATTTTTCTCCTCATACATGTCGACACAAAAGTACCGACATACAGCACACACACAGGGAATGCTCTGATAGAGGACAGGACCCCACTAGCCCTTTGGGGAGACAGAGGGAGAGTTTGCCAGCATACACCAGAGCGCTATATATATACAGGGATAACCTTATATAAGTGTTTTTCCCCTTATAGCTGCTGTATAGTTAATACTGCGCCTAATTAGTGCCCCCCTCTTTTTTTTTAACCCTTTCTGTAGTGTAGTGACTGCAGGGGAGAGACAGGGAGCTTCCCTCCAACGGAGCTGTGAGGGAAAATGGCGCCAGTGTGCTGAGGAGATAGGCTCCGCCCCTTTTTCGCGGACTTTTCTCCTGCTTTTTTATGGATTCTGGCAGGGGTTAAATGCATCCATATAGCCCAGGAGCTATATGTGATGCATTTTTTTTGCCATCCAAGGTGTTTTTATTGCGTCTCAGGGCGCCCCCCCCCCAGCGCCCTGCACCCTCAGTGACCGAAGTGTGAAGTGTGCTGAGAGCAATGGCGCACAGCTGCAGTGCTGTGCGCTACCTTGTTGAAGACAGGACGTCTTCTGCCGCCGATTTTCCGGACCTCTTCTGCCTTCTGGCTCTGTAAGGGGGCCGGCGGCGCGGCTCTGGGACCCATCCAAGCTGGGCCTGTGATCGTCCCTCTGGAGCTAATGTCCAGTAGCCTAAGAAGCCCAATCCACTCTGCACGCAGGTGAGTTCGCTTCTTCTCCCCTTAGTCCCTCGATGCAGTGAGCCTGTTGCCAGCAGGTCTCACTGAAAATAAAAAACCTAATCTAAAACTTTCACTAAGAAGCTCAGGAGAGCCCCTAGTGTGCACCCTTCTCGTTCGGGCACAGAGATCTAACTGAGGCTTGGAGGAGGGTCATAGGGGGAGGAGCCAGTGCACACCAGATAGTCCTAAAGCTTTCTTTAGATGTGCCCAGTCTCCTGCGGAGCCGCTTATCCCCATGGTCCTTACGGAGTCCCCAGCATCCACTTAGGACGTTAGAGAAAATGCATTTAGAAACTAAGAATCACTTGCTGGCATGAGCCCACACCTCCACTAGGAGGTCCTCTAGCTGAGCAGAGGAAGGATACTCAACTGCCGCTTTCTTCTGATGCTTAAATTCATGGGCATCTGACTTCGATGTCTGGTCAGTGTCTATAATCAAAAGTACAGATTTAACTGACTTGATCAGGGCTTTAACATCTACTTGTGGTTGGGAATCCTCTGGAATAGAGAAAATATCCACGTCAGAAGTTATAGAGACATTATCCTCACTGTCTGAGGAAACATCTGCTTCAGAGTTATAACCAGAACGGGGAGTAGAGCTGTCCTGTCTGGTAGGTTTGCTCTTGGATGGGCAAACCTTGTCTAGCATCTACTGGAGAGAAGCAGACACCTGTGCCAGACCTTGCACTGACGGATAAAAAGTTTGAGCCCAGGGTGGGTCTGTGACAATGGACTGTGAAAACTCCCGAGCCGGCAGAATACTGTCCACCTGACTCACAGCTGTAGAGAGATTAGTGGTGGTGGGGTCTGGGGATTGCAATCCACCTGACTCACAGCTGTAGAGAGATTAGTGGTGGTGGGGTCTGGGGATTGCAACATTATCTGTGAGAGAATGTGGCAGCCCATGCCAGTTCCTGAATGGAAGCTGTGGCTGACACAGACTCTGGCTGTGTACCAGTAAAACACCTTACACAAACTAGCGGTCCGGGGCCCGAGGAGAGAGAGCTATTACGCAGCACAACAGCCTCCGCCCCCTCCCCGGGAGCTTTAGCTGAGCGAACCTTGGAAGACATGATACTGTGTTTCAGTAAGGTCCCCACACAAAGTTTACTAACAGAATTAGAGCATTGAAAATTACAGCACCACAATTAAATTAATAAGTGGTGCTCTGGAGGCAGTAACTACAACAAGATGAACCCAATATAAACAAATAAGTGTTCACAGGGAGACAGGTGTGCTGTCCCAACACTGAATGTAACAGTAAATATAGTGAGAACATGCAAAACCACACTACAGAATAATGAAAGCAGAGAGACCAGAAGAGAGAAGAGACACCTATGCAAATAAGGTATCCTGCAGGAGGGGACATGCCAATAGATGAGTAGGAGTCAATAGAGAAGGCTATACCCCCCATCTGGTTAAACCCCCAAGGACATAGACACTAATTTAAATAGTGCCCTATTGACAAGAACTGTCCTGGTGGTTTAGTGGGGGTGTGGAGACAACCTGGCCCCCACTCACCAGTATTGCCAGTGGCTTCCCTCACTGACTTTAACAGCTGCCCTGCACGCCTTACCTGCTCCCCAACATGTCCGGCTGTGGCTCCCCATTGTGTGCTGGAGCCTGGCTGGGACACTGATCTAGTTACCAGCAACAGCTGAACCAAACAACAAACCTACAAGAACTTGCAGGAAAACCAAAGCACAGAGGTGGGCGACCAGTATCCCCTACGGACTACGAGAAAAGGAATTACCGGTAGGTATCAAATTCCTATTTTCTCTAACGTCCTAGGGAATACTGGGATGGTCCTTAGTACCATGGGGAAGTCCCAAAGCTCCCAAACTGGGTGGGAGAGTGCCGAGACTACTGCAAAACTGAGAGACCAACTGAAGGACCTCAGCAGCCAAGGTATCGAACTTGTAAAACTGTAAAGCTGAGACTCCCCGGGCAGCCGCCCAGGATGAACCCACCAACCTAGTGGAGTAGGCTTGAAGTGACTTAGGACTCTGTAATGCTCCTGTTGGATAGCAAGCCTGATCCAACGTGGCATGGACTCTTCCATACTGAATTGCCTCATAAGAGGCCATGATCTTTCCCAGAAGGCATATTCAAAGATGTACTGAGATCCTGATCGGCATCAGGATGGAATGAACCATCGTATGAATTATCTTTGCTGTTTCCAAAGGAAGGGACTTTACTGAGACACTGTGTCCAGTAGCATTCCCAGGAACTGAAACATCTGTGTCAGTTTCAGGTGGGATTTCTGCCGAATTAGAACCACCCCATAGACATGAGTAGTCGAGGCGTGAGGCTGATGCTTACCATCAACTGTTCTCCGAACATAGCTATTAGCAGGAGATTGTCCAGGTACGGAACGAAGTTCACTTCCAGATAGCGGTGTAGTAGCATCATCTAAGCCATCACCTTTGTGAACACAGTCGGCGTCGTTGAGAGACCGAGTGATAGGGCCTGGAATTAGTAGTGACTGTCCTGCAGTGCAAACCGTAGATAAGCCCGATGAGGCAGCCAGAGAGGGATGTGAAGTACGTATTTCTAACATCAAGACACTAGTAATTCTCCTTTTTCAGACCTGAGACCACCACTCTCAGAACTTGAACATTCGTAAGCAAGGGTTCAGTGATTGAAGGTTTAAGATTGGTCTTACTGAACCGTCCAGGCACGATACCACAAACAGGCTGGAATAATAACCCTTGTTTTGGGGTTGAGGCAGAACTGGAACAATGACCGGAGTCCGTAACAGTTTTTGAATAGCTTCCTGTAAGGTTACTCTTGTTTCTAGTGAAGCCTGACTAGAAGAATCCGAGAGGTGGGAGATATTGGAACACTAGCCTGTAGCCCTGTGATATCATCATTGACCCAGGAGTCCTGGCAGGAAACCTGCCCATATGTGGTAGAAATATTTTAGGTGAGCTCCCTCCAGCAGGTCCCCCAGCCGTTGCGACTAGCCGTCATGCGGAAGGCTTTGGAGAGGCCGCGTTGGAGCTCAGCTCCTGTAAACAAACAGCTGCTGGTTTGCAAGGTTTTCCTCCTTTTCCTCCAGCAGCAATGGAGGAATCCCTTGTCTAGCCCTTTAATCTGGCTCCCCGAAGGGACTACTGAGAGGGACCAGGGTAATTACGTCCAGTTGGCGGAGCTATGGACGGTAATAGGGGAACTTACCAGTTGTAGCTTGGGAGATCCTGTTGCTTAGAGAAACTGCTTAGGAGCTCAGCTCCAGTGTCAGTCACCCAATAAGGTCTCACTTGAAAAGGGTAGGATCTCTACTCCTTTTTCGGAATCAGCAACTGCTGTCCACTGATGCAGCCATAAACCACTGTGTGCTGACCCTGCCATAGTTGTAGAGCGTGCACAAATTATATGAGTGTCTCTTGGGAACAGAACCTGGGCCCCAGTGTTTGTTGAACTGGTACTTTATGTATATGCTGCAGGGAGGTGACCATTTTGTCCTGATACACAGTGACAAAACCTGTGAGTAGAGCACCTGACCATGTAGCAATGGCTCCAGTAACCCTACCACATTCTAAAATGTGGGCCCCTGAGCAACTCCCACTGCTGTATAAGAGATTTGAGAGTACACTCAATTTATTTGGTCAGCAGAGCCTTTTAGTGGTATAGCACCATGTAGAGGTAGAACCATCTTCTGTGACAACCTGGACACAAAAGTACTATCCGAATCTACATTCACCTCCCCTCCTACCTGATCTGGCCTCTCCCCAGAGTCAGATTGGAGGCGTTCTTGTGGAATAAGAAGGGGAGTTGAGACGCTGGGCCGTGGTCTTATAAATGATCATAAAATCAGCAATAGACTTCCTGCTTGCTTGGGCGCAGCCTGCTCTGTTTGGAAACATTAATGGAGTCCAGCCATGCTGGCTCCTGTGTACTGCCCCTCCGAGAAGGGACACTGCACTGTGTGCACACTAGTGATCCCCCTGTTCCCTCATTTTCCATTTGTTTGGAATGTGGAATTTTGTGTCAGGATTACCCACGGATGGTTAAAAAGTGTGTTTAAAGCTGGAATGTGGCAGTATATGTTGGCTTTATTGGAAAAACATTTCTTCTGCTGCATTTTTCTCCATATCAGGGATATTGAAGATCTCCTTAATAGAGAATAAGAGATCTTCCACACTCTGAGACAGAGTGCCATCCCCCATATGTTCCCTCCAACAAGATTAAACATTGTATTACAGCACCTGCACTCAGTTTTACTGCCTGTCATTTTGAACAGCAGAGTATACACACACAGGAATAGGTTAACATACAATAACCCAAGGAAAAGCCTTGTCAGGCGAGAGAGACAGAGAGGGGGGAACCAGCACACTGTGCCCCTATGGCATTGTTGGCCAGCGGATGAAGTTTCCTTTGTAGGGACTTAGGGGGTGATTCAGAGCTGATCGTAGCTGTGCTGCTATGATCAGGCACACTGACATGCGGGGGGACGCCTAACACAGGACTAGCCCATCCTGCATGTCAGTTCCTGGCCCGTTGCAGAAGTACAAAAGCATCGCAGAGGCGATCGCTAGCTAAAGACAGCCGTCGGCTGTCTGCCATGCGCCAGCGCAGTTCAGGCCTGATCGCACCGATCAGATCTGAATTAGCCCCTTAGTACACACAGATACTAAATCCCCTAGTTAAGGTTTAATACTCAATTAGGTACTTTTGAGGGTACTGGAGAAGCAGCGCTTCCCTGCTGTCAGCGTTTGTTGATGCCGGGAGAATGTCTGAGCCCTTTTTTATACTGGCAAGTCTCTATTTCACATGAAAACGGTGTAAAACCCCCTTTTCTGCACCAGCGCCAGTGTGGGTACTGTGTACACATGCTGTTACTGCTTTTCCTGAGACCCAGCCACCCTTTTGTGGAGCCGTGTGTCTCAGTACCCTTATTCCGCCATTGTTTATCGGCGACCCGCTAACCGGGACGTCGACTGTGTACTCACCACTCTAGTCTTCAGCTCTGTTAGGGGTGGTGGCATGCCGCGGGAATGTATGCTCGCCGCTGCGGGCTTGCGAATAGTTCCCTCAGGACTGTGTCCTGTCAGCGGGGATCGGAACCATTAACCCTATAAGAGGTTGGTACCATCCCCCCCCCTAAGTCCCTCGAAGCAGGCAGGCTGTTTGCCAATCATCCTGCCTGTAAATAACAAAGTAAATTGAAGAAAAAATCTCTGGAGCTCCAGAGGATGTAACCGGCTCCTACGGGCACATTTTCTAAACTGAGTCTGCTAGGAGGAGCATAGAGGGGAGGAGCCAGCACACACTGGAGAATTTAAAATGCCAAGGCTCCAAAGGACCCATCCATAACCCATGGTACTAAGGACCATCCCTAGGACGTTAGAGAAAATAAGAATTTACTTACCGATAATTCTATTTCTCGTAGTCCGTAGTGGATGCTGGGGACTCCGTCAGGACCATGGGGATAGCGGGCTCCGCAGGAGACAGGGCACATCTAAAAAAGCTTTTAGGTCACATGGTGTGTACTGGCTCCTCCCCCTATGACCCTCCTCCAAGCCTCAGTTAGGTACTGTGCCCGGACGAGCGTACACAATAAGGAAGGATCTTGAATCCCGGGTAAGACTCATACCAGCCACACCAATCACACCGTACCACTTGTGATCTGAACCCAGTTAACAGTATGATAACAAAACGAAGTAGCCTCTGAAAAGATGGCTCACAACAAGAATAACCCGATTTTTGTAACAATAACTATGTACAAGCATTGCAGACAATCCGCACTTGGGATGGGCGCCCAGCATCCACTACGGACTACGA
Source organism: Pseudophryne corroboree (assembly GCF_028390025.1). Taxonomy (NCBI): domain Eukaryota; kingdom Metazoa; phylum Chordata; class Amphibia; order Anura; family Myobatrachidae; genus Pseudophryne; species Pseudophryne corroboree. The sequence continues at coordinate 582,584,133 of NC_086447.1, read as the reverse complement.
GAAATAGAATTATCGGTAAGTAAATTCTTATTTTCTCTATCGTCCTAGTGGATGCTGGGGACTCCGTCAGGACCATGGGGATTATACCAAAGCTCCCAAACGGGCGGGAGAGTGCGGATGACTCTGCAGCACCGAATGAGAGAACTCCAGGTCCTCCTTAGCCAGAGTATCACATTTGTAAAATTTTACAAACGTGTTCTCCCCTGACCACGTAGCTGCTCGGCAAAGTTGTAATGCCGAGACCCCTCGGGCAGCCGCCCAAGATGCGCCCACTTTCCTAGTGGAGTGGGCCTTTACAGATTTAGGCTGTGGCACGCCTGCCACAGAATGTGCAAGTTGGATTGTGCTACAGATCCAACGTGCAATCGTCTGTTTAGACGCAGGAGCACCCATCTTGTTGGGTGCATACAATATAAACAGCAAGTCAGACTTTCTGACTCCAGCCGTCCTAAACTATATATATATATATATATATATATATTTTTAGGGTCCTGACAACGTCTATTAACCTGGAGTCCTCCAAGTCCCTAGAAGCCGCAGGCACCATAATAGGTTGTTTCAGGTGAAAAACCTGACACCCCCTTAGGAAGAAAACTGGAGACGAGTCCCAGTTCTGCCCTGTCCGAATGGAAATTTAAATATGGGCTTTTGTAAGACAAAGCCGCCCATTCTGACAATCGCCTGGCCGAGGCCAGGACCAACAGCATGGTCACTGTCCATGTGAGATATTTGTCAACAGCATGTTCACTTTCCATGTGATATATTTCAAATCCACAGATTTGAGCGGTTCAAACCAATATGATTTTAAGGAATCCCAACACTATGTTGAGATCCCACGGTGCCACTAGAGGCACAAAAAGGGGTGTATATGCAATACTCCCTTGACAATCTGGACTTCAGGAACTGAAGTCAATTCTTTTCGGAAGAAATTCTACAGGGCCGAAACTTAAAACCTTAAAGAACCCCAATTTTAGGCTCAAAACACTCCTGTTTTCAGGAAGTGTAGAATTCGACCTAGTTGAATTTTCTTCGTGGGGCCTTCCTGGCCTCACCCACGCAACATATTTTCACCACATGTGGTGATGACGTTGTGCGGTCACCTCCTTCCTGGCTTTGACCAGGGTAGGTATGACCTCTTATGGAATGCCTTTTTCCTTCAGGATCCGGCATTCAACCGCCATGCCGTCAAACGCAGCCGCGGTAAGTCTTGGAATAGACATGGTACCTGCTGAAGCAAGTCCCTTCTTAGCTCCCCAGGCCCTTAGTCCTCTGTGAGCATCTCTTGAAGTTCCGGGTACCAAGTCCCTCTTGGCCAATCCGGAGTCACGAGTATAGTTCATACTCCTCTATGTCTTATAATTCTCAATACCTTGGTTATGAGAAGCAGAGGAGGGAACACATACACCGACTGTTACACCCACGGTGTTACCAGGACATCCACAGCTATCGCCTGAAGGTCTCATGACCTGGCGCAATACCTGTCCCGTTTTTTGTTCGGGCGGGACGCCATCATTTCCACCTTTGGTCTTTGCCAATGGCTCACAATCATGCGGAAAAACTTCCCTATGAAGTTCCCACTCTCCCAGGTGGAGGTCATGCCTGCTGAGGAAGTCTGCTTCCCAGTCGTCCACTCCCGGAGAGAACACTGCTGACAGTGCTATCACATGATTTTCCGCCTAGCGAAAAATCCTTGCAGTTTTTTCCACTGCCCTCCAGCTTCTTGTGTCGCCCTTTCTGTTTACGTGGGCGACTGCCGTGATGTTATCCCACTGGATCAATACCGGCTGACCTTGAAGCAGAGGTCTTGCTAAGTTTAGAGCCTTATAATTTTGCTCTTAGCTCCATCTATGTGGAGAGAATTCTCCAGACTTGATCACACTTTCCTGGAAATTTTTTCCCTGTGTGACTGCTCCCCAGCCTCTCAGGCTGGCCTCCGTGGTCACCAGCATCCAATCCTGAATGCTGAATCTGTGGCCCTCTAGAAGATGAGCACTCTGTAATCACCACAGGAGAGACACCCTTGTCCTTGGATATAGGGTTATCCGCTGATGCATCTGAAGATGCGATCCGGACCATTTGTCCAGCAGATCCCACTGAAGAGTTCTTGCGCGAAATCTGCCGAATGGAATTGCTTCGTAATAAGCCACCATTTTTACCAGGACTCTTGTGCAATGATGCACTGACACTTTTCCTGGTTTTAGGAGGATCCCGATTAGCTCGGATAACTCCCTGGCTTTCTCCTCTGGGAGAAACACCTTTTTCTGGACTGTGTCCAGAATCATCCCTAGGAACAGTAGACGTGTCCTCGGAAAAGCTACGATTTTGGAATATTTAGAATCCACTCATGCTGTCGTAGAACTATTAAAGATAGTGCTACTCCGACCTCCAACTGTTCTCTGGACCTTGCCCTTATCAGGAAAGCGTCCAAGTTTCTTTTAAGAAGAATCATCATTTCGGCCATTACCTTGGTAAAGACCCGGGGCGCCGTGGACAATCCAAACGGCAGCGTCTGAACTGATAGTGACAGTTCTGTACCACGAACCTGAAGTACCCTTGGTGAGAAGGGCAAATTTGGACATGTAGGTAAATGTCCCTGATATCCAGTGACACCATCTCGTCCCCTTCTTCCTGGTTCGCTATCACTGCACTGAGTGACTCCATCTTGATTTGAACGCTTGTATGTAAGTGTTCAAATATTTCAGATCTCACCGAGCCGTTTGGCTTCCCTGCTGGGAATACATCCTGTGAATTGTTTCCAATACTGCCTCCCTGTCGGAGGTAGACGTTGGTAAAACAGACTTCCGGAACTTGTGAGGAGGAGACGTCTCGAATTTCCAATGTACACCTGGGATACTACATGTAGGATCCAGGAGTCCCCTTGCGAGTGAGCCCACTGCGTGCTGAAACTCTTGAGATGACCCCCTACCGCACCTGAGTCCGCTTGTACTGCCCCAGCGTCATGCTGCGGACTTGGCAGAAGCTGTGAAGGGCTTCTGTTCCTGGGAATGGGCTGCTTGTTGCAGTCTTCTTCCCGTTCCTCTACCCCTGGGCAGATATGACTGGCCTTTGCCCGCCTGCCCGTATGGGGACGAAAGGACTGAGACTGAAAAGACTGTGTCCTTTTCTGCTGAGATGTGACTCGGGGAACAAAAAGTGGATTTTTCAGCTGTTGCCATGGCCACCAGGTCCGATGGACCGCCCCTTTATACGGCAATACTTCCATGTGCCGTCTGGAATCTGCCTCACCTGACCACTGTCGTGTCTTCGTCTGGCAGATATGGACATCACATTTACTCTTGATGCCAGAATGCAAATATCCCTCTGCGCATCACGCATATATAGAAATGCATCCTTAAAATGCTCTATAGACAATAAAATCTTGTCCCTGTCAAAGGTATCAAAATTTTCAGTCAGGAAATCCGACCAAGCCCCCTCAGCGCTGCACATCCAGTCTGAGGCGATTGCTGGTCGTAGTATAACACCAGTATGTGTGTATATACTTCTTAGGCTATTTTTCAGCTTCCTATCAGCTGGCTCCTTGAGGGCGGCCATATCTGGAGACGGTAACGCCACTTGTTTTTATAAGCGTGTGAGCGCCTTATCCACCCTAAGGTGTGTTTCCCAACTCGCCCTTACTTCTGGCGGGAAAGGGTATACCGCCCATAACTTTCTATCGGAGGAACCCCACGTATCATCACACACTTCATTTAATTTATCTGATTCAGGCAAAACTACAAGTAGTTTATTCACACCCTACAAAATACCCTTATTTGTGGTACTTGTAGTATCAGAAATATGTAACACCTCCTTCATGCCCTTAACATGTAACGTGTGGCCCTAAAGGAAAATACGTTTGTTTCTTCACCGTCGACACTGGAGTCAGTGTCCGTGAGGTAAATGGGCGTTTTTACAAGCCCCTGACGGTGTCTGAGACGCCTGGACAGGTACTAATTTGTTTGCCGGTCGTCTCATGTCGTCAACCGGCTCGCAGCGTGTTGACATGATCACGTACTTCCACAAGTAAGCCATCCATTCCGGTGTCGACTCCCTAGAGAGTGACATCACCATTACAGGCAATTTGCTCCGCCTCCTCACCAACATTTTCCTCATACATGTCGACACACACGTACCGACATACAGCACACACACAGGGAATGCTCTGATAGAGGACAGGACCCACTAGCCCTTTGGGGAGACAGAGGGAGAGTTTGCCAGCACACACCAAAATGCTATAATTATACAGGGACAACCTTTATAAAAGTGTTCCTCCCTTATAGCATTTAATATATATATTTATATCGCCAAATCAGTGCCCCCCATCTCTGTTTTAACCCTGTTTCTGTAGTGCAGTGCAGGGGAGAGCATGGGAGCCTTCCCCTCAGCCTTTCTGTGAGGGAAAATGGCGCTGTGTGCTGAGGAGAATAAGCTCCGCCCCCTTTTCGGCGGGCTTTTTCTCCCGGTTTTTAAGAACTGGCCTGGGTTAAAATACATACATATAGCCTTAATGGCTATATGTGATGTATTTATTTTGCCAATAAGGTACTTATATTGCTGCCCAGGGCGCCCCCAGCAGCGCCCTGCACCCTCCGTGACTAGGTCAGTGAGCCGTGTGACAACAATGGCGCACAGCTGCAGTGCTGTGCGCTACCTTCATGAAGACTGTGAAGTCTTCTGCCGCCTGTTTCCGGACCTCCGTTCTGCCGTCTTCTTCAGCGTCTGTAAGGGGGATCGGCGGCGCGGCTCCGGGACGAACCCCAGGCTGACCTGTGTTCCGACTCCCTCTGGAGCTCAGTGTCCAGTAGCCTAAGATCCCAATCCATCCTGCACGCAGGTGAGTTGGAGATCTCTCCCCTAAGTCCCTCGTTGCAGTGATCCTGTTGCCAGCAGGAATCACTGAATGAAACCTAAAAAAAAACTTTTCTAAACAGCTCTTTAAGAGAGCCACCTAGATTGCACCCTTCTCGGACGGGCACAAAAACCTAACTGAGGCTTGGAGGAGGGTCATAGGGGGAGGAGCCAGTACACACCATGTGACCTAAAAGCTTTTTTAGATGTGCCCTGTCTCCTGCGGAGCCCGCTATCCCCATGGTCCTGACGGAGTCCCCAGCATCCACTAGGACGTTAGAGAAAAGGATTTTACAGGTAAGGACAAAAATCCCCTTTCTTCAAGCAGTCTGTAAAGTGACAGGAAGGTGACAGTTAGAAGTTGTTTGGAACTTTATTTCTCTCAGTTTTATTACTCTCCAAGCTTTGATAAATCTCCCTCTGTGCTAGCAAACCAAACTCCTCTCTCCCTGTATGTAGAAATTATACTGTGAGCAGCACCTACTGCTTGAGCTCCAGCTGCTGAGCAATTTGCCGCTCTTTCCTTTGCGAGACTTTGGAGAGAAAAGCAAAGGGCTTGAACCAATTGCCTTTTAGGAGGCGGGGAGGGGGGGGGGGGCACATTTTGCTCACCAATGCTCTATATCCACTAATTAATTTTTTCGGATACCTGGTTGCATTTATGTATTGAGTTTTGCGGCACCTTATTGTTGAAGATGCACACACATGCTATTTAATTGATACTCATTTACTTTCATTTCACTATTTTGTTATGTTTAGAAACAGAATTATGTTCCAGTTTAATAAATGTCTCTGATGTTTTTGGAGGTTGCATTGTATTATTGTTTTGGGAATGCAATTTCTCCATACAGGATGTGATGTACTGTACTCTTAACAGAAGCCAAGCATATAAAATATTTCTTCTTCCAATGCTACCTGATGATCTATTGTAAAATCAGGGAATTTTTGGTGTGATTGTTATACAGGTTGAGTCTCCCATATCCAAAATGCTTGGGACCAGAAGTATTTTGGATTTCTGATTTTTCTGTATTTTGGAATATTTCCTTACCATAATGAGATACCTTGGGGATGGGAACCAAGCCTGAATGTAATTTATCAACACATTAACCAATCTGATCACTGGGGCTAGTCATGTGTATGTGCAGCTCCACGCACGACATCATGCATACACACATTATAAAACCAACTATTAGTAGGATTCAATGCACAATCTGGTGTGGGGGAGCACAAGCTGCCAGTGTTGTGGAGATACGCCTTCATTCAGACCTTTTGAATGGATTGGTGATTGGGGGTGGAGGAGGGGCAGAGGAAGGGCGCATTTTTCTGCTGAAAGAGGCCTCTGCCAATAATATTGCCTTGAAGAGGTGTATTTCATCTGCTAAATGTTTAGGTAGGTAGTTTGTGTCAAAGTCTTTCCACATGAATGCCAGGACCCAAGATTTCCCAGCAGAACATTGCCCAAAGCATCATACTACCTCTGCCAGCTTGCCTTCTTCCCATAGTATATCCCGATGCTACCTCTTTTTCCGGCAGGGTCCACAGGTTATCCACAGGATAACATTGGGATATAATGAAGCGACAGAGGATTTGCACCAATCGGTCAAAGCTTTTCGGCCTCCCAGCATGCAACAGGCCTGTCTATATATCCCCGCTTCCTGACTCAGGCAAATCAGTTTTTTGTTTGGTGCGGCAGGAGCCGGACCATGGTCAGAGGGCTGCTGCTAAGCTTTCTTATTTTATTTTTATAGTCTTACTGTTTTTTCTTGAGTGATCTTTCTAAAAAGCGTCTTATACGTACCTTAGAAAGAGTTGCTCCAACAACTCTCCGCCGGGTTGCGACAACGCTTACCCATGAGTACAGTGCTGTTTCGGCGGCCGTCTGTGTCCGTTTTACTAGCAGGTGCAGGTCCAGCAGACGTTACCAGGCTGTGGCCGGAGCACGGGGAGAAGGTAAGGTATCAGTTTCGCTTAGAAGGGGAATACGGACACAGCCGCACTGTTTTGGAAGGAGACTACCAAACGGTTGCTGATGCGGCTGCTACCTCAGGCGCACCAGCGCTAGGCCTAAGGGATCAGAGGCTCCAGGAATAGAATGAGGCCACGATCCCTAGGGTTGATGTCAGCAGTGGGAGTCAGACGCTCTCCTGGTCGCCCCTCCCACCAGTTCATGACCAGTTTCCTCAGAGTCTGCCCCATGAACTGTTTCCAGCCTCCGTCTCAGACGCTGTACACGAAAGGGACCCAGTCGCAGCATAGGCGGCTGTGTGACGGGTGCGTCTGTGTTCACTATAGGTTCATGGAGCGGCAGTGTACACTAGTAGTGTCTGGATCCACTCAGCGTTTGCTAATGTATTGATCGGTCCTGAAAGCGAGGTGAGTCTCCCTGTATCCCACTCTACTGAGTATGGGTAATACAGCACTAAGTCTCTATCTACCTTTTTGAATACGAATAGTTAGATAAGTGCCTATTGCATATGAGTCTGTATACTATTACTGTTGTTTCTTTCGCTATGCGTCTGAATACGGTAGATCTGTTTAAACATGATTCAGTAATATGTTCTCCAACATACTTGAAATGTAGTTGTAGTTGATGATGTGCTCATATTGCTAATTATACTAATGTATAACATGTGACTGACTACTAGTGTGATTGCTGACTTTACTATATTTCTGTCATTTTTTTTCTATTCCGATCCTCATGGGTAGGGTCGGATTGTAGGTCGCGTTAAAAAGGCTTAAAGTGATTACAGTCACAAATTGTGTAGTACACTGTGGAAGTGCTGATTATTTATCATGTCCAAGAGCGGCAAAGGTGAGGAAGATACACTCACAGCAACACCAACACTCATATCATGTTTGTCTTGCAAAGCTGTGTTAACCTTTCAGTATCTGGTTCAGGATGGTTTGTGTGCAAATTGTTTTAGCTTTCACCAGGGTCTCTTGAAAAATACAAGGCAGATTCAGGTGCAGGTTGATCCACTTTGGGCTATATTTGCACAGACATTATCCAGTATAGCTGAACCGATAATTGCTCCAACTCCTGTACTAGGGATAGGTTACACGATTAACCCTTACATGCAGCTTCCCACCTGCAGTTTATCACTTCCAGCAGCAGCCTCTCAAAAGAAACAGGCTGATAAACCAGTGGTAAGTAAATCTTCATCCTCACAGGCTACACATGTTTCAAATGTGGATTCATCGGAGGATGAAAGTTCAATAAACTCTGCTTCTGCATACGAAGAGGAGGAGGAAGGTCTCAGCTAGTGGATATAGCTGAGTTAATTAAAGTAATGAAAGCCATTCTATCCTTAGAAGATACAGCAGAGCCTGTGTTAAAAACCAAGGCACCTGTGTTTAAATGTCCCAAAACAGTTAAGACTGAGTTTCCAGGGTCATATCAGCTGACGGAAATCATGGAAGAGGTTTGGGCTACACTCAATAAGAAGTTTAGAATTCCTAAGAAATGGAATTCCAATTATCCTCTTCCAACTGGGGATTGTTTAAAAAGGGAGGCGGCTCCTAAAGTAGATACGCATGTGATTTGATTAGTGCGAAAATCTACATTACCTTTGCCTTCAACATCATTAAATGATGTAACGGATAGGAGAGTGGATAGTTTTTTAAAAACCATTTTTTCCCTGTCTGGGGCAGTCATAAGGTCAGCCATGGCTTCAGCTTGGATGGCAAAGGCAGTGGCTGCCTGGGCTGATGCATTGGAGGAGGATTTTTCAACAGGAAAACTCCAAGAAGGTAAAGTTTCCTTCCACATACAATTTCAAATGTAAAGTTCCGGCTTTTCGGACCCTTTCGGTCTCAAGGAAAAGCTAAAGGAAAAAGTGATGGCAGGCAGTCCCAATACAACAAGTCTGGTAAAACGAAAAAGCATTGGGCTACCAGAGGACCGGGTGGTAAAACAGATAATAATCCATCAGCCTGATGGTGCGGGCCTCCACCTGGGGGATCCCAGGGTGGGGGGCCGACTTCTTCAGTTTGCACAGATCTGGCAGCAGTCTACAACAGATGCATGGGTGCAGGAAGCGGTATCTCTAGGTTATGCTTTTGCCTTTCTCTAAGTTTTTTTTAGTACCAGCCCATCTCGGGTAGAGATGAAGGCCAGTGTTTTGCAAGAGGCAGTTCAGAAATTGCTTCAGTCAGGAGTAGTCATTCCAGTTCCTCCTGTGCAACGAGAACATGGTTTTTACTCCAACCTGTTTCTAGTTCAGAAACCAACTACCAACTGGGTCAAAACCCAAAAGATACCAAGTATCACCTGGCGCCAATTAAATGCTCAGTATTCAATATTAAACTGTCTGCAGCTATCCTATATCGAAGGGACTAAACAAACTGGGTCATTCGGCCCATTCTCAATTTCAAAGTGCTGAACAAGTACATTTGGGTACCGTGGTTTCATATGGAAACTTTATGTTCCATCATTTTGGCCATGGAGACAGGGGATTATATGGTATCCCTGGATATTCAGGATGCTTACCTATATGTTCCTATAGCACTGTCCCATCAGTGCTTTCTCAGGTTTGCTATCCTCCAACAGCATTTTCAGTTCCACGCCCTACCTTTTGGGTTAGCCACAGCCCCCAGAATATTTACCAAGATTATGGTGGTAATGGCAGCTTATCTCCGCCAGCAGGGGATAAGAATTTTTCCATACCTTGACGATCTTTTAATCCTGGCACAGTCACAGGAATTGCTCCTATGTCATCTGCAACAGACAATAACGTGTCTGCAAAGGCACGGGTGGCTCATAAATTGGGCAAAATCATCTCTGGTACCGGCACAGCGGATGACTCACTTGGGGGCTGTACTGGATTCAAGTCTTCAGAGAGTAATTTTACCTCTGAACAAGATATCCAAGGTTCAGTCAAGGATTCAGGACTTGCTACACAGTCAAAAGGTATCCATTCACGCAGCTATGCGTGTGATGGGATTGATGGTGTCAACATTCGACATGGTGGAGTATGCACAGTTCCACTCGAGGCCTCTGCAGCATCTGATCCTTTCCAAATGGAATGGGTTGCATCAGATAAAAACGCAGAATATGTTTCTTACGATAAAAAGTAAGAAGGTCATTAGCCTGGTGGCTACAGACATCCCATCTGGACAATGGGAGACCCTTTTGGATATTAGATTGGGAAATTCTGATAACAGGTGCCAGTCTCCAGAGCTGGGAAGCAGTGTCAGGAAGGTTGTGTTTCCAGGGGAATTGGACCAAGGAAGAAGGTTGCCTGCCAATAACTATATTGGAACCTTGGGCCATATACATGGCACTGATTCAGGCATAGGACTTTCTTCAGGGAAAATCAGTTCAGATCCGCTCGGGCAATGCAACAGCAGTAGTGTACCTCAACCATCAGGGAGGAACTCGCAGCCGAAAAGCGATGAAGGAGGTAAGTCACATACTAAAGTAGGCAGAACTTCATCATCCAGCCTTGTCCACAGTGTTCGTTCCGGGAGTCCTAAACTGGGAAGCAGATTTTCTCAGTTGACACGCCATTCAGGCAAGCGAATGGGCTCTAAACCCAGAAGTCTTCCACACCTTAGTAGACAAGTGGGGGTTGCCAGAGATAGATCTCATGGCATCCCGTCAGAACAACAAAGTTCTCGCATACGGGTCAAGAACAAGCAATCTTTGTAGATGCCCTGTCAGTGAGTTGGGACTTTCATCTGGCTTATGTGTTTCCTCCAATCACCCTATTACCCAGGGTTGTGAGAAAGATAAAGCAAGGAAAGGGTGCCGTGATACTAAGAGCTCTGGCCTGGCCCAGAAGGCATTGGTACACAGATGTGCAGAGAATGTCGATGGATGCCCCACTCCTGCTCCCTCAACGTCCAGATCTACTGATGCAGGGTCCTTGTTATCACAGACATCTGGATCGACTGTCTTTGACTGCGTGGCTCTTGAAACCTCTATCCTGAAGTCAAGAGGATTCTCACAACAGGTAATTCAAACTTTGCTCAGAGCAAGGAAACCTTCCTCAGCACGCGTTTATCACTGAATATGGCAAACCTATATTCATTGGTGTAGTGAAGGAAAATGGACCCTAAGTCTTTCAGAGTTTCCAGGGTCTTACCATTCCTTCAGGCAAGAATGGATAAAGGTTTGAAGGTGGCTTTCTTGAGAGTGCAAGTGTCAGCATTGACTGTATGGTTCCAAAAGAGAATTGCCAACTTAAAATAAGATTTTACTCACCGGTAAATCTATTTCTCGTAGTCCGTAGTGGATGCTGGGACTCCGTAAGGACCATGGGGATTAGCGGCTCCGCAGGAGACTGGGCACAACTAAAGAAAGCTTTAGGACTACCTGGTGTGCACTGGCTCCTCCCACTAAGACCCTCCTCCAGACCTCAGTTAGGATACTGTGCCCGGAAGAGCTGACACAATAAGGAAGGATTTTTAATCCCGGGTAAGACTCATACCAGCCACACCAATCACACCGTATAACTCGTGATAATATACCCAGTTAACAGTATATTAACAACAGATGATACAACAATAACAACCTCTCAACAGATGGCTCAACAATAACCCTTTAGTTAGGCAATAACTATAAACAAGTATTGCAGACAATCCGCACTTGGGATGGGCGCCCAGCATCCACTACGGACTACGAGAAATAGATTTACCGGTGAGTAAAATCTTATTTTCTCTGACGTCCTAAGTGGATGCTGGGACTCCGTAAGGACCATGGGGATTATACCAAAGCTCTCAAACGGGCGGGAGAGTGCGGATGACTCTGCAGCACCGAATGAGCAAACTCTAGGTCCTCCTCAGCCAGAGTATCAAACTTGTAGACTCTTACAAAAATGTTTTAACCCGACCAAGTAACAGCTCGGCAAAGTTGTAAAGCCGAGACCCCACGGGCAGCCGCCCAAGAAGAGCCCACTTTCCTCGTGGAATGGGCTTTTACAGATTTAGGGTGCGGCAGTCCAGCCGCAGAATGTGCAAGCTGAATCGTGCTACAGATCCAGCGAGCAATCGTCTGCTTAGAAGCAGGAGCACCCAGCTTGTTGGGTGCATACAGGAGAAATAGCGAGTCAGTTTTCCTGACTCCAGCTGTCCTGTAAACATATACTTTTCAGGGCCCTGACTACGTCCAGTAACTTGGAATCATCCAAGTCCCAAGTAGCCGCAGGCACCACAATAGGTTGGTTCACATGAAAAACTGATACCACCTTAGGAAGGAATTGGGAACGAGTCCTCAATTCCGCCTTATCCATATAAAATGCAGATAAGGGCTTTTGCATGACAAAGCCGCCAATTCTGATACACGCCTGGCCGACGCCAAGGCCCACAGAATGACCACTTTCCACGTGAGGTATTATAGCTCCACGGATTTAAGTGGCTCAACCCAATGCGACTTCAGGAAATCCAACACCACGTTGAGATCCCACGGTGCCACTGGAGGCACAAACGGGGGCTGACTATGCAGCACTCCCTTAACAAAAGTCTGAACTTCAGGCAGTGAAGCCAGTTCAAATTTGGAAGAAAATCGATAGAGCCGAAATCTGGACCTTAATGGAAGCCAATTTTAGGCCCATAGTCACCTCTGACTGTAGGAAGTGCAGAAATCGACCTAGCTGAAATTTCTCCTTTGGGGCCTTCCTGGCCTCACAGTACGCAACATATTTCCGCCATATGCGGTGATAATGGTTTGCGTTCACTTCTTTCCTCGCTTTAAATAGCGTAGGGATAACTTCCTCCGGAATTCCCTTTTCCTTCAGGATCCGGCGTTCAACCGCCATGCCGTCAAACGCAGCCGCGGTACGTCTTGGAACAGACAGGCCCCCTGCTGCAGCAGGTCCTGTCTGAGCGGCAGAGGCCATGGGTCCTCTGAGATCATTTCTTGGAGTTCTGGTTACCAAGCTCTTCTTGGCCAACCCGGAACAATGAGTATAGCTCTTACTCCTCTCCTTCTTATTATTCTCATTACCCTGGGTAAGAGAGGCAGAGAAGGGAACACATACACCCACGGTGTTACCAGAGCGTCCACAGCTATCGCCTGAGGGTCCTTGACCTGGCGCAATATCTTTGTAACTTTTAGTTGAGGCGGGACGCCATCATGTCCACCTGTGGCCTTTCCCAACGGTGTACAATCATTTGGAAGACTTCTGATGAAGTCCCCACTCTCCCAGGTGGAGGTCGTGTCTTCTTCTGAGAAAGTCTGCTTCTCAGTTGTCCACTCCGGGAATGAACACTTCTGACAGTGCTAACACATGATTTTCCGCCCATCGGAGAATCCTTGTGGCTTCATCGCCATCCTGCTTCTTGTGCCGCCCTGTCGGTTTACATGAGCGACCACCGTGATGTTGTCTGACTGGATCAGCACCGGCCGGTGTTGAAGCAGGGGACTAGCCTGACATAGGGCATTGTAAATGGCCCTTAGTTCCAGAATATTTATGTGTAGGGAAGTCTCCTGACTATTCCATAGCCTTGGAAGTTTCTTCCCTGTGTGACTGCCCCCCAGCCTCGAAGGCTGGCATCCGTGGTCACCAGGACCCAGTCCTGTATGCCGAATCTGCGGCCCCCTAGAAGATGAGCACTCTGCAGCCACCACAACAGCGACACCCTGGCCCTTGGAGACAGGGTTATCCGCCGATGCATCTGAAGATGCGACCCGGACCACTTGTCCAACAGATCCCACTGGAAAATCCTTGCATGGGACCTGGCGAATGGAATTTCTTCGTAAGAAGCTACCATCTTTCCCAGGGCTTGCGTGCATTGATGCACCGACACCTGTATACGTATTAGGAGGTCTCTGTCTAGAGACGACAACTCCTTGGACTTCTCCTCCGGGAGAAACCCTTTTTATCCTGTTCTGTGTCCAGAACCATACCCAGGAACAGTAGACGCGTCGTAGGAACCAGCTGCGACTTTGGAATATTCAGAATCCAGCCGTGCTGTTGTAGCACTTCCCGAGATAGTGCTACTCCGACGAACAACTGCTCCCTGGACCTCGCCTTTATAAGGAGATCGTCCAAGTACGGGATAATTATTTCGGCCATTACCTTGGTAAATACCTCGGTGCCGGGGACAGACCAACGGCAACGTCTGGAATTGGTAATGACAATCCTGTACCACAATTTTGAGGTACTCCTGGTGAAGAGGGTAAATAGGGACATGCAGGTAAGCATCCTTGATGTCCAGTGATACCATGAAATTCTCCAGGCTTGCAATAATCGCCCTGAGCGATTCCATTTTGAACTTGAACCTTCATATATAAGTGTTCAAGGCTTTCAATTTTAGAATGGGTCTCACCGAACCGTCTGGTTTCGGTACCACAACATTTTGGAATAGTAACCCCGGCCTTGTTGAAGGAGGGGTACCCTGATTTCACCTACTGGAAGTACAGCTTGTGAAGTGCCGCCAGTACTACCTTTCTCCGAGGGCAGCAGGCAAGGCTGATGTGAGGTAACGGCGAGGGGGAGTCGCCTCGAACTCCAGCCTGTATCCCTGTGATACTATTTGCAGAACCTAGGGATCCACCTGTGGGCAAGCCCACTGGTCCCTGAAGTTCCCGAGATGCGCCCCTACCGCACCTGTCTCCACCTGTGGAGCCCCAGCGTCATGCGGTGGACTCAGAGGAAGCGGGGGAAGATTTTTGATCCTGGGAACTGGCTGCTGGTGCAGCTTTTTCCTTCTTCCCTTGTCTCTGTGCAGAAAGGAAGCGCCTTTGACCCGCTTGCTTTTCTGAAGCCGAAAGGACTGTACCTGAAAATACAGTGCTTTCTTAGGCTGTGAGGAAACCTGAGGTAAAAATTTTTCTTCCCAGCTGTTGCTGTGGATACGAGGTCCCAGAGACCATCCCCTTTCAATTCCTCACCCTTATAAGGCAGAATCTCCATGTGCCTTTTACAGGCAGCATCACCTGTCCACTGCCGAGTTTCTAATACCCTTCTGGCAGAATGGACATTGCATTAATTCTGGATGCCAGCCGGCAAATATCCCTCTGTGCATCCTTTATATATAAGACGACGTCTTTAATATGCTCTATGTTAGCAAAATATTATCCCTGTCTTAGAGTATTAATATTATCTGACAGGGTATCAGACCACGCTGCAGCAGCACTATTTATGCTGAGGCAATTGCAGGTCTCAGTATGTAACCTGAGTGTGTATATACAGACTTCAGGATAGCCTCCTGCTTTTTATCAGCAGGCTCCTTCAAGGTGGCCGTATCCTAAGACGGCAGTGCCACCTTTTTTGACAAACGTGTGAGCGCCTTATCCACCCTAAGGGATATCTCCCAACGTGACCTATCCTCTGGCGGGAAAGGGTACGCCATCAGTAACTTTTTAGAAATTACCAGTTTCTTATCGGGGGAACCCACGCTTCTTTACACACTTCATTCATTCATCTGATGGGGGAACAAAACACTGGCTGCTTTTTCTCCCCAAAAATAAAACCCCTTTTATGTGGTACTTGGGTTCATGTCAGAAATGCGTAACACATTTTTCATTGCCGAGATCATGTAACGGATGTTCCTAGTGGATTGTGTATATGTCTCAACCTCGTCGACACTGGAGTCAGACTCCGTGTCGACATCTGTGTCTGCCATCTGAGGTAACGGGCGTTTTTTGAGCCCCTGATGGCCTGTGAGACGCCTGGGCAGGCGCGGGCTGAGAAGCCGGCTGTCCCACAGCTGTTGCGTCATCCAGCCTTTTATGTAAGGAGTTGACATTGTCGGTTAATACCTTCCACCTATCCATCCACTCTGGTGTCGGCCCCACAGGGGGCGACATCCCATTTATCGGCCTCTGCTCCGCCTCCACATAACCTTCCTCATTCAACATGTCGACACAGCCGTACTGACACACCGCACACACACAGGGAATGCTCTGACTGAGGACAGGACCCCACAAAGTCCTTTGGGGAGACAGAGAGAGAGTATGCCAGCACACACCAGAGCGCTATATAATGCAGGGATTAACACTATAACTGAGTGATTTTCCCCCCAATAGCTGCTTGTATACATATATTGCGCCTAAATTTAGTGCCCCCCCTCTCTTTTTAACCCTTTGAGCCTGAAAACTACAGGGGAGAGCCTGGGGAGCTGTCTTCCAGCTGCACTGTGAAGAAAAAATGGCGCCAGTGTGCTGAGGGAGAAGCCCCGCCCCTTTTTCGGCTGACTTTTCTCCCGCTTTTTTATGGATTCTGGCAGGGGTAATTTATCACATATATAGCCCTGGGACTATATATTGTGATGATTTGCCAGCCAAGGTGTCTTATATTGCCCTCAGGGCGCCCCCCCCCCCCCCCCAGCGCCCTGCACCCATCAGTGACCGAAGTGTGAGGTGTACATGAGGAGCAATGGCGCACAGCTGCAGTGCTGTGCGCTACCTTGGTGAAGACCGAAGTCTTCTGCCGACGATTTTCCGGACTCTTCATGCTTCTGGCTCTGTAAGGGGGACGGCGGCGCGGCTCCGGGAACGAACACCAAGGTCGGGTCCTGCGGTCGATCCCTCTGGAGCTAATGGTGTCCAGTAGCCTAAGAAGCCCAAACTACCACCTGTTCGGTAGGTTCGCTTCTTCTCCCCTTAGTCCCTCGCTGCAGTGAGTCTGTTGCCAGCAGATCTCACTGTAAAATAAAAAACCTAAATATACTTTCTTTCTAGGAGCTAAGGAGAGCCCCTAGTGTGCATCCAGCTCAGCCGGGCACAAGAATCTAACTGAGGTCTGGAGGAGGGTCTTAGTGGGAGGAGCCAGTGCACACCAGGTAGTCCTAAAGCTTTCTTTAGTTGTGCCCAGTCTCCTGCGGAGCCGCTAATCCCCATGGTCCTTACGGAGTCCCAGCATCCACTTAGGACGTCAGAGAAAGGATGTGCGTACTTTTTCCAGGGAATGCTGCACATTCTACCTCCTTCTGTTACTCCTACAGCGCATTGGGACTTAAATTTAGTCCTAAAGGCCCTTCAAGTTGCCCCATTTGAACCACTTAATAAAGTGGATCTTAAATGGTTGACAGCTAAAGTTCTCTTTCTACTGGCCATGGCGTCAGCTAGAAGAGTGTCAGATTTAGGGGCATTGTCATGTCGTTCCCCATTTCTTTTTTTTTTTTATCCAGATAAAGCAGTTCTCAGAACTAGATCTGGGTATCTTCCCAAGGTCTTATTTAAATTCCACCTTAATAAGAACTTATAGTCCCGGCTTTCCAGGTACCGGGCCTTTCTGCGGGAGATTCATCGCTGGACATGATCCGTGCCTTGAGTATCTACATGGATCGTACCAGTGCCATCAGAAAGACAGATTCTCTCTTCATTCTGTACGGATTTCACAAGAGAGGATGACCTGCAGACATTGGCAAGGTGGCTTCGGATGACGATTTCAGAAGCATATTCTCAAGCTGATCTCCCTGTTCCGGCTAATGTCTCTGCGCACTCTACTCGTAAGGTAGGTCCATCATGGGCAGCACAACGTGGTGCTTCAGCAGAACAGATATGTAAGGCAGCCACATGGTCTTCCATTAACACATTCATTAGACATTATGCCTTGGATACCTTTGCCTCTCATGATGCTGAATTCAGGCGAAGGATTCTCCTGTCCAATCAGGAGCGTCCCCACCTCTAAATTGCTTTGGGAAATCCCAATGTTATCCTGTGGATAACCTGTGGACCCTGCCGGAGAAAATAAGATTTTAAACCTACCGGTAAATCTTTTTTTCCTAGTCCATAGAGGATGCTGGGGACTCCGTAAGGACCATGGGGAATAGACGGGCTCCGCAGGAGACATGGGCACTAAAAAGAACTTTAGATATGGGTGTACACTGGCTCCTCCCTCTATGCCCCTCCTCCAGACCTCAGTTAGAGAAACTGTGCCCAGAGGAGACGGACAGTATGAGGAAAGGATTTTTGTTAATCTAAGGGCAAGATTCATACCAGCCCACACCATCCACACCGTGTAACATGGAATATACGAACCAGTTAACAGCATGAAAGAAAACAGCATCAGCCCTAGACTGATCAAAACTGTAACATAACCCTTATGTACGCAAAAACTATATACAAGTCTTGCAGATGTAGTCCGCACTGGAACGGGCGCCCAGCATCCTCTACGGACTAGGAGAAAAAGATTTACCGGTAGATTTAAAATCTTATTTTCTCTTACGCCCTAGAGGATGCTGGGGACTCCGTAAGGACCATGGGGATTATACCAAAGCTCCAAAACGGGCGGGAGAGTGCGGATGACTCTGCAGCACTGATTGAGCAAACATGAGGTCCTCATCAGCCAGGGTATCAAACTTGTAGAACTTTGCAAAGGTGTTTGAACCCGACCAAGTAGCAGCTCGGCACAGCTGTAATGCCGAGACACCTCGGGCAGCCGCCCAAGAAGAGCCCACCTTCCTAGTGGAATGGGCCTTTACAGAATTTGGTAACGGCAATCCAGCCGTAGAATGAGCCTGCTGAATCATGTTACAGATCCAGCGAGCAATAGTCTGCTTAGAAGCAGGAGCGCCAACCTTGTCGGCTGCATACAGGACAAACAGTGCCTCTGTTTTCCTAACCCGAGCCGTTCTGGCCACATAAATTTTCAATGCCCTGACCACAACAAGGGACTCGGAATCCTCCAAGTCCCGCGTAGCCACAGGCACCACAATAGGTTGGTTCATATGAAAAGATGAAACCACATTGGGCAAAAATTGAGGACGAGTCCGCAACTCCACTCTATCCATATGGAAAATCAGATAGGGGCTTTTGTGAGATAAAGCCGCCAACTCCGACACTCGCCTTGCTGATGCCAAGGCCAACAACATGACAACTTTCCAAGTGAGATACTTTAATTCCACCGTTTTAAGAGGCTCAAACCAGTGAGACTTAAGGAACCGCAACACCACGTTAAGGTCCCAGGGTGCCACTGGAGGTACAAAAGGAGGCTGGATATGCAGCACTCCCTTCACAAAAGTCTGTACTTCTGGGAGAGAAGCCAATTCCTTCTGAAAGAAAAGGATAGGGCCGAAATCTGAACCTTAATGGAGCCTAATTTTAGGCCCAAATTCACTCCAGTCTGTAGGAAGTGAAGGAAATGGCCCAGATGGAATTCTTCCGGAGGAGCATTCCTGGACTCACACCAAGATACATACTTCCACCATATACGGTGATAATGTTTTGCTGTCACGTCCTTCCTAGCCTTTATCAGAGTAGGAATGACCTCATCCGGGATGCCCTTTTCCGCTAGCATCCGGCGTTCAACCGTCATGCCGTCACACGCAGACGCGGTAAGTCTTGGAACAGACAGGGCCCCCGTTGTAACAGGTCCTCTCTGAGAGGAAGAGGCCACGGATCTTCTGTGAGCATTTCCTGCAGATCCGGATACCAGGCCCTTCGAGGCCAATATGGAACAATGAGAATTGTCTGTACTCCTCTTCGTCTTATGATTCTCAATATCTTGGAGATGAGAGGAAGAGGAGGAAACACATAGACCGACTGGAACACCCACGGTGTCACCAGGGCGTCCACTGCTACCGCCTGAGGGTCCCTTGACCTGGCGCAATACCTCAGTAGTTTCTTGTTGAGGCGTGATGCCATCATGTCTATCTGAGGCAGTCCCCACTGACTTGCAATCTCTGCGAATACTTCCTGATGAAGTCCCCACTCTCCTGGATGTAGATCGTGTCTGCTGAGGAAGTCCGCTTCCCAGTTGTCCACTCCAGGAATGAAGACTGCTGTCAGAGCGCTTACATGAATTTCCGCCCAGCGAAGAATCCTGGTGGCTTCTGCCATTGCCACTCTGCTCTTTGTTCCGCCTTGACGGTTTACATGAGCCACTGCGGTGATGTTGTCTGACTGAATCAGAACCGGTAGGTCGCGAAGCAAATTCTCCGCTTGACGAAGGCCGTTGTATATGGCCCTTAATTCCAGTACGTTGATGTGTAGACAAGCCTCCTGGCTTGACGAGAGACCTTGGAAGTTTCTTCCCTGTGTGACTGCTCCCCAACCTCAGAGGCTCGCGTCCGTGGTTACCAGAACCCAGTCCTGAATGCCGAACCTGCGACCCTCTAGAAGGTGAGCACTCTGCAGCCACCACAGGAGAGATACCCTGGCCCTGGGGGACAGCCTGATAATCTGCTGAATCTGTAGATGTGACCCGGACCACTTGTCCAGAAGGTCCCACTGAAAAGTCCTCGCATGGAACCTGCCGAATGGAATGGCCTTGTAAGACACCACCATCTTTCCCAGAACTCGAGTGCAGTGATGTACCGACACCCTTTTTGGCTTCAAGAGGTCCTTGACCAAATTCATGAGTTCTTGGGCCTTTTCCATTGGGAGATAAACCCTTTTCTGGTCTGTATCCAGAATCATGCCTAAGAAAAACAAACGGGTCGTCGGAACCAACTGTGACTTCGGGATATTGAGAATCCAGCCGTGCTGCTGCAACACCCTCAGGGAAAGTGATACGCTGTTCAGCAACTGCTCTCTTGATCTCGCTTTTATTAGGAGATCGTCCAAGTACGGGATAATTGTGACACCCTGCTTGCGCAGGAGCACCATCATTTCCGCCATTACCTTGGTGAAAATCCTCGGGGCCATGGAAAGCCCAAACGGCAACGTCTGAAATTGGTAATGACAATCCTGTACAGCAAATCCTAGGAACGCCTGATGAGGCGGATATATGGGGACATGAAGGTATGCATCCTTTATGTCCAGGGACATCATATAATCCCCCCTTCCAGGCTGGCGATGACCGCTCTGAGCGATTCCATCTTGAACTTGAACCTTTTTAAGTATAGGTTTAAGGATTTAAAATTTAAAATGGGTCTGACCGAACCGTCCGGTTTCGGGACCACAAACAGGGTTGAGTAATACCCCATCCCCTGCTGAAGCAGGGGAACTTTGACCACCACTTGTTAAAGACACAGTTTTTGAATTGCATTTAAAACTATCTCCCTCTCTAGGGAAGAAGCCGGTAGGGCCGATTTGAAAAACCGGCGAGGAGGCACCGCTTCGAATTCCAGCTTGTAACCCTGGGAAACAATTTCTATCCGCCTGTGAGTGAACCCAGATGTGGCTGAAAAGTCGAAGACGTGCCCCCACTGGGGCGGACTCCCTCAGCGGAGCCCCAGCGCCATGCGGTGGATTTTGTAGAGGCCGGGGAGGACTTCTGCTCCTGGGAACTAGCTGTAGTTGACAGCTTTTTCCCCCTGCCCTTACCTTTGGCAAGAAAGGAAGATCCCCGTACTCTCTTGGGTTTATGCGACCGAAAGGACTGCATCTGTGAGGAAACATAAGGCAAAAAAGTTGATTTACCTGCAGTAGCTGTGGAAACTAGGTCCGTGAGACCTTCCCCAAACAATTCCTCACCCTTGTAAGGCAAAACCTCCATATGCCTCTTTGAGTCGGCATCACCCGTCCATTGTCGGGTCCATAGGGCTCGTCTAGCAGAAATCACCATAGCGTTGGCTCTGGAACCCAGTAGGCCAACGTCTCTCTGAGCATCTCTCATATATAGGACAGCATCCTTAATATGACCCAGGGTCAATAAAATGGTTTCCTTATCCAGCGTATCTATATCAGCAGATAAGGTATCTGTCCACGCTGCTACAGCGCTACAAACCCAAGCCGACGCTATCGCCGGTCTGAGTAATGTACCAGTATGTGTGTAAACTGACTTCAAGGTAGTCTCCTGCCTGCGATCAGCAGGATCCTTGAGGGTTGCGGTAACTTGAGATGGTAACTTGAGATGGCAGCGCTACCTTTTTGGATAAGCGTGTCAACGCTTTGCCCACCGTTGGGGAGGATTCCCACCGTATCCTGTCCTTAGCCGGGAAAGGATACGCCATAAGAATCCTTTTGGGAATCCGCAGTTTTTTGTCTGGAGTTTCCCAAGCCTTTTCAAATAACTCGTTCAGCTCATGAGATGGGGGAAAGGTTACCTCAGGTTTCTTTTTCTTATACATGCGCACCCTCGTGTCAGGGACAGAGGGGTCATCTGTGATATGCAACACCTCTTTTATTGCAATAATCATATAATTAATACTTTTAGCCAATTTTGGATGCAACTTCGCATCATCATAGTCGACACTGGAGTCAGAATCTGTGTCGGTATCCGTGTCTACTACTTGGGATAGTGGGCGCTTTTGAGACCCAGAAGGTCCCTGCGACATAGTAAAAGGCAGGGCTAGACTCCCTGTACATTCCCTGGACTCTGCTTTGTCCAACCTCTTGTGTAATAAATTCACATTTGCATTGAAAACATTCCACATATCCACCCAGTCAGGTGTTGGCGTTGCCGACGGAGACACCACACTCATTTGCTCTACCTCCTCCCTAGAAGAGCCTTCCGCTTCAGACATGCCGACACACGCGTACAGACACCCCACACACTCAGGGAAATCTCTAATCTGGAGACAGTTCCCCCACAAGGCCCTTAGGAGAGACAGAGAGAGGGTATGCCAGCACACACCCAGCGCCAATGACTTTGGAAAAAATTCCCAGATAGATATAGCACTTTTTATATATATATATTGATTGCGCCAAATTATGTGCCACCCCTTCTTTAAAACCCTCTGTCACCGTGTTCAGCAGGGGAGAGTCCGGGGAGCCAGCTTCTCAGCGTGTGCCGTGGAGAAAATGGCGCTGGTTAGTGCTGAGGGATCAAGCTCCGCCCCTCAGCGGCGGGCTTCGGTCCCGCTCAAATCCATTCAAAAACTGGCGGGGGATACCCATATACAGCCCACAGAGCCAATTTTTTTACCAGTCCTAGAGGTGTAAATTGCTGCCCAGGGCGCCACCCCTGCGCCCTGCACCCATCAGTGCCTGCCGTGTGTGTTCTGTGTGGGAGCAATGGCGGGCAGCGTTACCTCAGTGAAGATCTGAAGTCTTCTGCTGCCTCTGAAGTCTTCTTATCTTCTTATACTCACCCGGCTTCTATCTTCCGGCTCTGTGAGGAGGACGGCGGCGCGGCTCCGGGATGAACAGCGAGGAGAGACCTGTGTTCCGACTCCCTCTGGAGCTAATGGTGTCCAGTAGCCTAAGAAGCAGAGCCTAGCATTTAAGTAGGTCTGCTTCTCTCTCCTCAGTCCCTCGATGCAGGGAGCCTGTTACCAGCAGGCTCCCTGAAAATAAAAAACCTAACAAAATTTTTTCTTTAAGGAAACTCAGGAGAGCTCCCTGTAGTGCACCCAGTCTCCTCTGGGCACAGTATCAAACTGAGGTCTGGAGGATGGGCATAGAGGGAGGAGCCAGTGCACACCCATATCTAAAGTTCTTTTTAGTGCCCATGTCTCCTTCGGAGACTGTCTATTCCCCATGGTCCTAACGGAGTCCCCAGCATCCTCTAGGACGTAAAAGAAATATACGTTATGATAAGACCTTTACGTTGATAACGGTATTTCTCCTAAGTCCACAGGGATCCCATCCTGACACACCTGATTTGAGGATCCTCTTACTCACTAACCTCTTCCTTCTTGTACAGAAGGGTATGCATGTGTGTTCTTCTCGCCTGATTAGGGCTATCTATAATGCTCCTGCCTTGAGCTTTGGAATACAACGGATTTGCCTAAGCCAGGATGCGGGGATATATGGACGTTGCATGCTGGAAGGCCGAAAAGATTTCACCGATTAGTGCAAATCCGCTGTCGCTTCATCATATCCCAATGTTGTCTTGTGGAACCTTTGGACTTAGTTGAAATATCGTTATCAACGGTAAATTTTTACCATACTGTAACGTATATTTTCCAGGTAAATGACATGCAACGGCCACCCACACGATGTAAAAGAATACATTATTCATTAGACTAGGCCACCTTCTGCCATTGATTCCATAGTCCAGTTCTGCTGCTCACGTGCCAATTGTAGGTGCTTTCGGCAGTGGACCATGGTCAGCACGGGTACTCTGACCGGTCTGCAGCTACGCAGCAATGCACCGTGTATTCTGACATCTTTCTCTCATAGACCGCATTCACTTTTTCCAGCAATTTGTGCTACAGTAGCTCTTTTGTGGGATTGAACAAGATGGGCTAGCGTTTACTCCCTACACGCATCTTTGTGCCTGGTTCTCTAGTTCACTGGTTGTCCTTTCTTGGACCACCTTTGGTAGGTACTAACCACAGCATACCAGGAACACTCCACAAGACCTGCTGTTTTGTAGATGCTCTGACCCAGTCGTCTAGCCATCACAATTTGGCCTTCATCAAAGTTGCTCAGATTCTTACGCTTGCCCATTTTTTCTACTTCCAACACATCAACTTTAAGAACTGAGTGATCACTTGTTACCTAATAGATCTAACACCTTGACAAGTGCCATTGTAATGAGATAATCATAGTAATTAATTTTGCCTGTCAGTGCTTATATTTCATGTACTGTGATTCATTTTAAAAGTATTACATTTTATTTATTAACAGTTATTTCATAAATATTCCACAGTGCATAGGGTATATTTGGCCATTTACATCAGTCCCTGCCCCAGTGGAGCTTACAATCTACACTACGTAGATCAAAGTGATTGGACACCTCCGTGCAAGCGAAATGGTGTGCTCCTGCAGCAGACACAAGTTCCTGAAGGCATAAAACGGGTACAGTGGCACTGATTAGATAATTTTCTAATGAAATTGCTTGCCGGAAGGAGCTAACCGATATTTAAAAGGGGATCATCGTAGGCTGCGTGATCGGGGGTATGAGTGAGAGAAGCATTGCGGTTGTTAGGAAGGTTCCTAAATCCACTGTGTCTTTTGTCATGCGTGGAAAAAGAACAGTCATTGCAGGAATGCACCTCACCCTGGAAGACCCCCGACACTGCAACCCAGGGACCCAGTGTTAACCAGGGAGCTGCAAAAGAACAAGGATCATCCCAATGCATACCATTGCACACAAGTTCCAAGTGGCCACTAATATGCCAGTTTCAACAAGAACAGTACGTAGGGTGGCCCATGTATTTGGATATTATGGGCGAGCATAAACCTCTAATCATAAAGAAGCATGCAGCCCAGCACTTATAATGGTGTAAAGAGCACAAAAACTAGACAGTGGAACAATGGCGGTGAGTTTTATGGAGTGACGAATCATGGTATACATTTTTCAGATCAGACGGATGTGTTTAGGTTTGGCGATTGCCAGGAGAACGTCTGATATGGGGTACAGGAGTGTACAGTACCTACAGTAAAGCATGGAGCTGGTGGCGTTATGCTATGGGGCTGTTTCAGCTGGTTTAGCATGGGTGCTCTAGTTGTAAAGCATGATCACATTAACTCTGAGAAGTATAGAGATGTTCTCAATAACTCTTTGCTCCCTACATTGTGGCAGCTCTACAGAAACGACAAATGTTTTTATCAGGACGACAATGCTACCTGTCATATTTCCAGGGCGACGATGGACTGGTATAAAGAAAATTTGTAAAACCTGGATGGACTGGTCAGCTCAGAGTACTGATCTCAACAACATTGAGAACCTCTGGGACGAATTGGAACAACGGGTGCATTCTAGGCAGACTTGACCTTCATCATTGTCACACTTGGGCACTGTACTTAAAGCGGAAAGGCAAATCATACCACGTGCTGTTGTCCTGGAACTTGTGGACAGTTTGCCAAGAAGGGTGTCAGCTGTAATCACTGCACGTGGTGGACCTACAAAGTACTGACGTCAATAAAATCTCGTACTATTTGCTGTCAGTGTCCAATCACTTTTGTCAACACTGTATATTCCCTACCTTACAAATACAACTTGTTTCGTGTTAAAGTGTAAATTATGCATAAGTAATAATGTACTCCCACTTTACCATTCTCTGCCCACAGATAAACATGGAACAATATTAATAAATACTGTAAATGTAATAAGAGAAAAATAACATCTTACCAGATTCTGGGGCATTTGGAAACGTAAATGAAACATCATTGGTCCATGGGATGGAGTGAAGCCAGGTTTCTTCAAGACTGATAACTGAACTTGAGTATCGAAGTACTCCCATCTCTTTATTAACTACGAATACCAACTCAATGGTGTCATTTTGATTAACCTGCAAAGAAGGACAACTATATTTGTGAGCACTACCCTGGGTTTATGTTGACCTTTAATTTAGGAATGTATTTCATCTGTCATATATTAGTGAAAAAAGCATACATGAAAGTGTGCACTGGAATATACTTACTTTACAGTAAGTTTATAACACTGACTACATGAATAACTCTTGAAAAAATACTTGCATATGTGAGTCATGTCACAGAACCGCTTAGGCCGGCCACACACAATTTGGCCATATGGCCCTATTGCCAAAATCGGTCCAATTTAGAAAATAGGATTTTGGTACTTACCAGGTAAATCCTTTTCTTTGAATCCATAGGGGGCACTGGAGTACTCTTGGGATATGGTCCGGGCGTAGCCGGGAATGGCACATTTAAATATTTAAATTAGTAACTGGTTACCCCCTCCATACTCCCATAGAGACTTCAGTATTTTTACTGAGCCGAACAGGAACGATAGAGAGGATGAACCATAGAGAATTATATATAACCTTATAATATAACGGTCAACAGTAAAGTTGACACATAACGGAAATTACCACTGTCAACCCTAAAGTTGACATAACGTAACTGACAACTAAGCAGTTGACACCATAATCACCGTAACTTCGTATCCATTGGTGATAATGTGTTCCTATAAGATCCACTGAGCTTACCACAAGACAGGTAAAACTGCTCTGGGTGGGCGTCCAGTGCCCCCTATGGATTCAAAGAAAGCATTTACCTGGTAAGTATCAAAATCCTATTTTCTTTTTCATCCACTAGGGGTCACTGGAGTACTCTTGGGACGTACCAAAGCTTCCCCCGTGGGCAGGAGAGCAGTCTGGCACCTGTAACACTAGGCGGCTAAAGCTAGATGCTGATGCCGTAACCGTAGCAAACTTGTAAAAGGCATAAACGTGTGCACTGATGGTCATGCACCGATGACCCTATAGCAGCTTGTCTAAGTCGTTTCTTAGAAGGTCCACGACCTGCTGCCTATGACGTTCCCAAGGAACGTGTGGAATAGTCTGACACTGATATAGAAGTTTGTAGCCTGCCCATGACGTTCTCCAGAACGTGTGGAATGAGCTGACACTGATGTCGGCGGTTGTAGCCTATGATGAAGCTAATCCTGACGTATGACATAAGGTCTGCTTGGAAGCTGGCCAAGCCATCTTAACTACATTATAGAGAACAAACAATGTGTCTGTTCTACTTACAGTTAATGTTTGGGCTACATAAACGCGTAATGCGCGTACCACCTCTAAAGTAACTGTAGTTCCTGAACCTACTGATAACCCAGGAACTACGATT
This sequence comes from Pseudophryne corroboree, assembly GCF_028390025.1. NCBI lineage: Eukaryota > Metazoa > Chordata > Amphibia > Anura > Myobatrachidae > Pseudophryne > Pseudophryne corroboree. The sequence goes on along the minus strand of NC_086447.1, from coordinate 582,557,033 downwards.
GATTAAGTGATGCGTAACATCTTTTGGTGAGATAAAAGGAATTTGTGCGAAGTTCCGCCCTATGAGAACAAGATACGGTGGCTTGAATGACAAGGCACCCAAGTCTGAAACACGCCTTGCTGAGGCTAAGGCTACGAGAAACTGTTTTCCAAGTAAAAACTTAAGACTTAAAAAAAACTAAACCCAGATTCAAGTCCCATGGCGCTGTAGGTGGTATAAATGGAGGTTGTACTCTGAGGACACCTTGCAGGAAGATGTGTACAATCGGCAAAAGAGCCAAATGCCTTTGAAGGCAAATTGACAAGGCAAAAACCTGCACTTTGAGTGTAGAAACATAGTCCTCCACCTAACCCAGTCTGTAAAAATATAAAAAGAAAAACGGACTAGATGATGTCGGAAACGTCCGAGCTTCCCACCACCTATATAGCTAAATCCTGTGATAATGAGCCGCCATAACTGGCTTTCTGGCACGTAACATGGCTAGTAGAACAGATTCTGGAATGCCCTTCTCTTTTTAAGTGCAGTAACAACAGCCACCCCATCAAACGCAGCTGCGCTAAATCGGGGTAAAGAAACGGACCCTGTTGTAACAGGTCCGGACGCGGCGGAAGTGGTCAAGGATCGGCTGCGAGTAGTTTGCGGAAATCCGAGAACTATGCTCTCCTAGCTAATAAGGCACCACTAGTATGACTCCCATTTGGTCCGCTTTAGCAATCGAGAAAACAGCGGAAACAGATGCACAAAGCTGTACGGCCACGCGATCGTGAGAGCATCCACTGCCACTGCCCTTGGAGCTCTTACTCTGGACACATACAGGAATGTTTGATGATTTTTTTTTTTTATTTCTTTTCCCGAGATGCCATTAGATCTCCCTTATGGGTAATTCCACCCGCTTCTGAATTTAATGCCCAGTTTCCTGGAGGAAAAACCTGACAGCTGGGATAATCTGCCTTCCAGTTGTCCATTCCAGAACAAACACTGCCGACAATATCACCTGGTGACGCTCGGCCCAATTGAGAATTCGAGCAATTCCCGCATGCCATGTGACTTCGAATTCCTCCTTGTTCTGTATGCGACCGCTGTGGCGTTGTCTGAGTGCATCTGGATAGTCTGAGACCGGAGCATGTGCACTGCTTGTTGCAGCGTGTTGGAAATTTCCCTGAGTTCCAGGTCATTTAATTGACAGCCATCTTTCTGTGAACCGTGATAATTATCCAATTCCAGAAGCCGAACATTCTCCCCGCGGAGAGAATGTGTACTTTGAGCCACCAGAGTAGTGAAACTCTGGCCCTTGGAGACAACCGCACTATCTGATGAATTTGTAGATGCGTGCCATAACATTCAGATGAAAAGTCATGAGTGAACTCCTTGCACACTGGAGTACGTCGAAAGACGCCACCACCCTCCTTCCTAGTAGTCGAATGCCAAAATGCACCGAGACAGTCCGTGGATTGCATACTAACTGTATGTGATGACGAACACTTCAGTGTTGTGTTCAGGCAGGGAAACCCTCCTTTGTGACGGAATGAGGGACGATTTCATGAGGATGACAATCCAACCGTGGTGAACAACGTTATTGTACGTTCGTAATGCACATTGCAGGAATAAGCGTGGAGACCTAGTGTTGATGAGTAGATCTCCAAAGTACAGAACTGTTATCCTTCTTAGGAATTTGAGATGAGCTATCATGCCATCTTCTAGATGTGACTACTCGAGGCGCCGGTAAGAAGCCAAACGGTAGCGAATGAAAAGGAAAAATGGTTTTTACAGCAAACCATAAGTAGGCCCGATTCGTCAAAATATAAGATCCATCGAAATTCGGTATTACTGCGGATCCCACCTGCCGTCACCGACTGCCATTTATTCGACGTTGAATCTATAGCAAGCGACGTACTGTCTGCAGGGTCAGTAACGAACTGACAGCGTGATCAGTCTTGGAACTATCCCAAACCAAAATAAATAACCGCGACTCGGGTGTTGCCTGCGGCATCAAACTACTGAGACTACGAGAGCCTGTCTGCAGAACCGCCGTCTTGTCCTCTGACGGAGGCAGACCTGTCTTGCAGATGGCAATGATGGGAAACCGTCGACCGTATTTTCATAATCTGTGAATTCAAAGTTGTGGTTCCACCTAACTGTGGATGTCCACAACTGACGATCGGAGGTATAATAATTGTTTGCCGCATTGGGTATCGAATCCTGGAGTGCATGCATTGCAGGCAGACCACGGCGCCGAATGGACTGAGGTGTAAAGACAATATCCTGAGTAGTCCCCATTCAGGAATTCGTGTAGACAATGGTAGGAAATCAGATCCCCCCCCCCCCCCCCTGGTCTGCGAAAGGCAGGTGTCCAAGACAAACCTCTAGCCAGCGTAAGGTAAAGCCCCTATTCTCGTTTGGAATCCGACTCCGCCTGTTAGGAATGTAGCCAAAGTGGACATTGTGCGCAACTAGCGAAGCTGAAACGCGAGAACCAACTGGCCAACGTCCACAGAAGCTGCAGGCAGCAAGAAGTGTAAGGTGTGTAGGGCAAACCTGAACTGGAGTGCCCTGCCACTACAGCCTTGTTACCTCAAAACCCCCACCAAAGCAGGGCGAAGCAACAGCCCTACTGCTGTGTAGGGTACACTCCAATGGGTAGTTAAACGCCCCATAATTGCAACTGTCTCTCATTGGAAATTGTTCAGCCTTCGCTGAGAACCTGACGTACTGGCCTGGAGCTATGAGGGCTGGCGGCGAATCGACCGCAAACAATCTAGCTGAAACAGTCAATTTGTCCCCTCAGGCAGTACATGCGCCCGCATTCCCCCCAAAGAGGACTGGTAAGGGTCTGTCTGTGCAGTCGTATTTGTCTGACACACTGTGTGACCGACTTTGCAGCGAAGCTGCTTGTTTGACTAGGCATTAGACTTAGTGATCATGTACACCGACCAGTAAGTACACCACGGAAGTAATGTGTGTATAAACCTGCATTTACAGTGCATGTGGTTACCAGCAATAGTGAATCTTCCTGTAGAGTCATGCTGTACAAAAACAAATAAAAAATAAAATTCCTAACAACACCCCGCTCCTCCAGAGGCCGAGTGTTGTAGGGCAGCAACCTCCGGGGAAGAACCAGGAAGTAATGTTAAAAATGGTGTCCTGCCATGTTTTTTAAAACACCGGTTAAACCCAGGATTTGAACCAGTGTCCATGCAATCACAATGTTCACTGTGGGCGGGAAGCCTAACCACTTGGCTACAGAGCCACCTGCTTGCTTATTGCAAAATAGACTTTTAATGTTAGCATATTATATATATATATATATATATATATATATATATATATAGACAAAAGTGTACATGCACACATACTCAGACCTCTATAAATATATATAAGTAGCAGGTATTCGGCACTCCCAGATAATTAGATCAACTTGCCCGGTGCCCTCCACAGCATGGCAGCAATGTAGGATGTACAAATAGTCGGCACTCTCTGACTTTTTAGTATACAAGAAAAGAGATGACCCCCTCTTGTTAGCTTGACGTTTCGGTTTTATTAACCGTCATCAGAAGATACAAAAGATACAACAAACAATCTTACCTTACTATAACATTGACACACCACGTGCAGCGTCCCCGGAGCCCCGGCAGACCCATATCCGGTTGCGTCATCACATGTAGACAGCACTGCCCACTTGATGACGTATACCCGACTCTAAGTGCATACCCATCACCATGACAACACACAGCATTGGAGAAATGCAAATCAATAAAACTGCAGACTCTGTAAAACAAAGAGTACAGCAGACATTCCAAGAGATATCCATGTAAAACAATCGGACTAAGCAATCACCCTTATATATTAAAGAAGAACACTTAGAAAAGTTCCCCCTTATAAAAAACATGATAAAGATAGCGTCTCATTGAGACCGTTTGGAGCCACCGTGTTTAGTCGGTGTATCCAGCGGGCTTCTTTTTGCAATAAAACTTTATGTCTATCACCACCTCGTTTAGATGCCTGCACTTGCTCTAGCATCTTATACCGTAAAGTGGCCAATGTATGATTATGTGATTTGAAGTGTTTAGCAACGGGCTGCTCTATGGTTTTACCCTCCAATATTTGTTTAATGGCACTTCTATGTTGTGACATCCGTTCCTTAAAAAGGCAGGATGTCTTACCAATGTAATACAATCCGCAAGGACATTTGATGCAATAAACGACAAATTTACTTGTGCATGTGAGCACCTGTCTGATCTTAATCTTTTGTCCCGAGTGGGGGTGCACAATATAATCCCCTGTCTCGAGATACAAACAAGTGGTGCAACCTGTGCACTTATAATTCCCTGGCTTGCGGGATAAAAAGGTGGTATCTGCTGCTGTTAAACGTGAAATATCATTATGTACTATCAAGTCTCGTATATTACTGCCTCTTTTATAACAATATTATATGGCAATATTTTACTTGTTCTAATGCTCGAGAGGTCCGGGTCAGACTGAATAACCGGCCATACTCTCTTAGCAGTTTTGATGAGATTTTCACTTGCAGTGGTGTAACTTGATACATATATCACAGATTTATCAACTGCCCTTTTGTCCCCGGTGTTATCAACCGGTATTTTAGGTTCAAGCATAGCACGTTTTTTAGCATCTTGTAACAGTTTGTTGCTATACCCCCTTTCAAGAAATCTTCTAGTCATCAAATCCATTTGTACCAATTCATCATCTGTGTTAGTACAGATACGGTGTACCCTCAAATATTGCGAGTATGGTAACCCGTTTTTTAACGATTTCGGATGATGACTGGAGGATAGCAACAGACTGTTCACATCCGTGGGCTTGTTGTACACTGAAGTGATCAGTTTACCATGTGATTTGGTAATTTTGACATCTAGGAAATGTATGCTAGTGGATTGTATGTCAAAGGTAAATTTTATAGATTTATCTATCTGATTAACCCTTTGCATCATCTCTATGAAACCATCATATGTACCTGTCCACAGCATAAAGACGTCATCGACATAGCGGGTGTACATTGCTATGGGGTATATGCAATTGCGGTCGAATTCCCGAAATTGTCGAATTTCGGGTCATTTTCGACCAAAAAAAAAAATCGCCTATGCAATTCAGTGCTTTCCGACCAAAAAACGGACTTTCAAAATTCGACTTTTTGAAATTCGACTTTTTGCAAATTCGACTTTTCTGCAATGATACAAGTGCTGCAATTCGACCAAAGCATATTCAATTCAAGTTTGGAAATTCGACAGCAGTGCTTTTAGACAGCAAATTCGTCATTTTCAATCCGCCACACTTTGGAGGGTGAAAACAAATAAAAAAATTTTAAACATGTTTTTTTTTGTGTTTTTTTGGGGGGGAATAGCAGATCTATTTATATTAGAAGGGATTAGGTACTTTTTTTTTTTTTTTTTGGAGGCACAAATATTATTTATATATTTTTTAAAATATTATTATTATTTTTTTTTATGCTGGAACGGTGAAATCATAAAAAAAAATGGCGTGGGGTCCCCCCTCCAAAACATAACCAGCCTCGGGCTCTTCGAGCTGGTCCTGGTTCTAAAAATGCGGGGAAAAAATTGACAGGGGATCCCCCGTATTTTTAAAACCAGCACCGGGCTCTGCGCCTGGTGCCAAAAATACGGGGGACAAAAAGAGTAGGGGTCCCCCGTATTTTTAACACCAGCATCGGGCTCCACTAGCTGGACAGATAATGCCACAGCCGGGGGTCACTTTTATGCCGTGCCCTGCGGCCGTGGCATTAAATATCCAACTAGTCACCCCTGGCCGGGGTACCCTGGGGGAGTGGGGACCCCTTCAATCAAGGGGTCCCCCCCCCCCCCCCCAGCCACCCAAGGGCCAGGGGTGAAGCCCGAGGCTGTCCCCCCCCATCCAATGGGCTGCGGATGGGGGGGCTGATAGCCTTTTGTGATAATAAAAAGATATTGTTTTTTCCAGTAGTACTACAAGTCCCAGCAAGCCTCCCCCGCAAGCTGGTACTTGGAGAACCACAAGTACCAGCATGCGGGAGAAAAACGGGCCCGCTGGTACCTGTAGTACTACTGGGAAAAAAATACCCAAATAAAAACAGGACACACACACCGTCGACAGTAAAACTTTATTTCATACGTCGACACACACATACTTACCTATGTTCACACGCCGACATCGGTCCTCTTCTCCATGTAGAATCCACGGATACCTGAAAAGAAAAGATCAATATACTCACCTCAGCCATGGTCCAGAGATAAATCCACGTACTTGGCAAAAAAACAAACCGAACACCCGCTCCATGCCGGACTGAAAGGGGTCCCATGCTGACACATGGGACACCTTTCCACGAATGAGACCTGTCAGTGACAGCTGTCACAGAAAGGTCTCTAAGCCAATCAGGAAGCGCAACTTCGTTGCGCTCACCTGATTGGCTGTGCGCTGTCTGTACTGTGACAGCACATCGCAAAGCCGCTCCATTACTTTCAATGGTGGGAACTTAGCGGCTAGCGGTAAGGTCACCCGCCGGTCAGCGGCTGACCGGCGGGTGACCCCACCGCTACCCGCAAAGTTCCCACCATTGAAAGTAATGGAGCGGCTTTGCGATGTGCTGTCACAGTACAGACAGCGCACAGCCAATCAGGTGAGCGCCACGGAAGTAGCGCTTCCTGATTGGCTGAAGGGACGTCAGTGACAGGAGTCACGTGATGTCCCGGCATTCGGGAGAAAGGGGTCTGATGTGAAAGCATTGGACCCCTTTCTAGTCCGGTATGGAGCGGGTTTTTGCGTGTTTTTTTTTTTAAACAAGTACGTGGATTTTACTCTCTGGACGTGGATTTATCTCTGGACGCTGGAAGGTGAGTATAATTTTTTCACAGGTACCCTCGGATCGTCGGAGACCGTGGCAGTCGGCGTGTCAACATAGGTAAGTATGTGTGTGTCGGTAGTGTGTAATAAAGTTTTACTGTCGACGGTGTGTGTGTCCTGTTTTTATTTGGGTATTTTTTTCCCAGTAGTACTACAGGTACCAGCGGACCCGTTTTTCTCCCGCATGCTGGTACTTGTGGTTCTCCAAGTACCAGCTTGCGGGGGAGGCTTGCTGGGACTTGTAGTACTGCTGGAAAAAACAATATCTTTTTATTATCACAAAAGGCTATCAGCCACCCCATCCGCAGCCCATTGGATGGGGGGGGACAGCCTCGGGCTTCACCCCTGGCCCTTGGGTGGCTGGGGGGGGGGGACCCCTTGATTGAAGGGGTCCCCACTCCCCCAGGGTACCCCGGCCAGGGGTGACTAGTTGGATATTTAATGCCACGGCCGCAGGGCACGGCATAAAAGTGACCCCCGGCTGTGGCATTATCTGTCCAGCTAGTGGAGCCCGATGCTAGTGTTAAAAATACGGGGGACCCCTACTCTTTTTGTCCCCCGTATTTTTGGCACCAGCACCAGGCGCAGAGCCCGGTGCTGGTTTTAAAAATACGGGGGATCCCTGGCCAATTTTTCCCCTGCATTTTTAGAACCAGGACCAGCTCGATGAGCCCGAGGCTGGTTATGCTTTGGAGGGGGGACCCCACGCCATTTTTTTTTCGGGTTTTTCACGTTTTTTTACCGTTTTTTTAAATCGCGGCAAAATCCGCCAAATCGGCCGATTTTCGCCCGCGACTCTGGCGAATCCGTTTTTCATTGAATATGGTGAATTCCGGAAGCCACCTTCCGGGATTCACCTGTCGAATTGAGTCGAATTAAAAAACGGCGAAAATTGCCGCGAATTCGACCGCAATTGCATATACCCCTATATCTGATATTTGCTGATCATTAGAAAAGAAAAGAGCCTTCTCTACCCCAAACATAAAAGAATTGGCGTATGCCGGTGCGGCACAAGACCCCATCGCACAGCCTTTCTCTGACGTCCTAAGTGGATGCTGGGGACTCCGTCAGGACCATGGGGATTAGCGGCTCCGCAGGAGACAGGGCACAAAAGTAAAAGCTTTAGGATCAGGTGGTGTGCACTGGCTCCTCCCCCTATGACCCTCCTCCAAGCCTCAGTTAGATTTTTGTGCCCGGCCGAGAAGGGTGCAATCTAGGTGGCTCTCCTAAAGAGCTGCTTAGAGTAAAAGTTTGTTAGGTTTTTTATTTTCAGTGAGACCTGCTGGCAACAGGCTCACTGCTACGAGGGACTTAGGGGAGAGAAGTGAACTCACCTGCGTGCAGGATGGATTGGCTTCTTAGGCTACTGGACACCATTAGCTCCAGAGGGAGTCGGAACACAGGTCTCACCCTGGGGTTCGTCCCGGAGCCGCGCCGCCGACCCCCCTTGCAGATGCCGAAAAGTGAAGGTCCAGAAACGGCGGCAGAAGACTCTTCAGTCTTCATAAGGTAGCGCACAGCACTGCAGCTGTGCGCCATTGTTGTCAGCACACTTCATAGCAGCGGTCACTGAGGGTGCAGGGCGCTGGGGGGGGGGGGGCGCCCTGGGCAGCAATGATAGTACCTTATTCTGGCTAAAAATACATCACATATAGCCCCTGGGGGCTATATGGATGTATTTAACCCCTGCCAGGTCTCAGAAAAACGGGAGAAGAAGCCCGCCGAAAAGGGGGCGGGGCCTATTCTCCTCAGCACACAGCGCCATTTTCCCTCACAGAAATGCTGGTGGGAAGGCTCCCAGGCTCTCCCCTGCACTGCACTACAGAAACAGGGTTAAAACAGAGAGGGGGGGCACTTATTTGGCGATATGTATATATATATTAAAATGCTATAAGGGAAAAACACTTATATAAAGGTTGTCCCTGTATAATTATAGCGTTTTTGGTGTGTGCTGGCAAACTCTCCCTCTGTCTCCCCAAAGGGCTAGTGGGGTCCTGTCCTCTATCAGAGCATTCCCTGTGTGTGTGCTGTGTGTCGGTACGTGTGTGTCGACATGTATGAGGACGATGTTGGTGAGGAGGCGGAGCAATTGCCTGAAATGGTGATGTCACTCTCTAGGGAGTCGACACCGGAATGGATGGCTTATTTAAGGAATTACGTGATAATGTCAACACGCTGCAAGGTCGGTTGACGACATGAGACGGCCGGCAAACAAATTAGTACCTGTCCAGGCGTCTCAAACACCGTCAGGGGCTGTAAAACGCTCATTTACCTCAGTCGGTCGACACAGACACAGACACGGACACTGACTCCAGTGTCGGCGGTGAAGAAACAAACGTATTTTCCTTTAGGGCCACACGTTACATGTTAAGGGCAATGAAGGAGGTGTTACATATTTCTGATACTACAAGTACCACAAGAAGGGTATTATGTGGGGTGTGAAAAAACTACCTGTAGTTTTTCCTGAATCAGATAAATTAAATGAAGTGTGTGATGATGCGTGGGTTTCCCCCGATAGAAAATTATTGGCGGTATACCCTTTCCCGCCAGAAGTTAGGGCGCGTTGGGAAACACCCTTTAGGGTGGATAAGGCGCTCACACGCTTATCAAAACAAGTGGCGGTACCGTCTCCAGATAGGGCCGCCCTCAAGGAGCCAGCTGAGAGGCTGGAAAATATCCTAAAAAGGTATATACACACATACTGGTGTTATACTGCGACCAGCGATCGCCTCAGCCTGGATGTGCAGCGCTGGGGTGGCTTGGTCGGATTCCCTGACTGAAAATATTGATACCCTTGACAGGGACAGTATTTTATTGACTATAGAGCATTTAAAGGATGCATTTCTATATATGCGAGATGCACAGAGGGATATTTGCACTCTGGCATCAAGAGTAAGTGCGATGTCCATATCTGCCAGAAGATGTTTATGGACACGACAGTGGTCAGGTGATGCAGATTCCAAACGGCACATGGAAGTATTGCCGTATAAAGGGGAGGAGTTATTTGGGGTCGGTCCATCGGACCTGGTGGCCTCGGCAACAGCTGGAAAATCCACCTTTTTTACCCCAAATCACATCTCAGCAGAAAAAGACACCGTCTTTTCAGCCTCAGTCCTTTCGTCCCCATAAGGGCAAGCGGGCAAAAGGCCAGTCATATCTGCCCAGGGATAGAGGAAAGGGAAGAAGACTGCAGCAGGCAGCCCATTCCCAGGAACAGAAGCCCTCCACAGCTTCTGCCAAGTCCTCAGCATGACGCTGGGGCCGTACAAGCGGACTCAAGTGCGGTGGGGGGTCGTCTCAAGAGTTTCAGCGCGTAGTGGGCTCACTCGCAAGTGGACCCCTGGATCCTACAAGTAGTATCCCAGGGGTACAGACTGGAAATTCGAGACGTCTCCCCCTCGCAGGCTCCTGATGTCTGCTTTACCAACGTCTTCCTCCGACAGGGAGGCAGTATTGGAAACAATTCACAAGCTGTATTCCCAGCAGGTGATAATCAAAGTACCCCTCCTACAACAAGGAAAGGGGTATTATTCCACACTATATTGTGGTACTGAAGCCAGACGGCTCGGTGAGACCTATTCTAAATGGGAAATCTTTGAACACTTACATACAAAGGTTCAAATCAAGATGGAGTCACTCAGAGCAGTGATAGCGAACCAGGAAGAAGGGGAATATATGGTGTCCCTGGACATCAAGGATGCTTACCTCCATGTCCCAAATTGCCCTTCTCACCAAGGGTACCTCAGGTTCGTGGTACGGAACTGTCACTATCAGTTTCAGACGCTGCCGTTTGGATTGTCCACGGCACCCCGGGTCTTTACCAAAGTAATGGCCGAAATGATGATTCTTCTTCAAAGAAAAGGCGTCTTAATTATCCCTTACTTGGACGATCTCCTGATAAGGGCAAGGTCCAGAGAACAGTTGGAAGTCGGAGTAGCACTATCTCAAGTAGTTCTACGACAGCACGGGTGGATTCTAAATATCCAAAATCGCAGCCGTTTCCGACGACACGTCTGCTGTTCCTAGGGATGGTTCTGGACACAGTCCAGAAAAAGGTGTTTCTCCCGGAGGAGAAAGCCAGGGAGTTATCCGAGCTAGTCAGGAACCTCCTAAAACCAGGAAAAGTGTCAGTGCATCATTGCACAAGAGTCCTGGGAAAAATGGTGGCTTATTACGAAGCGATTCCATGCAAGAACTTTTCAGTGGGATCTGCTGGACAAATGGTCCGGATCGCATTTTCAGATGCATCAGCGGATAACCCTGTCTCCAGGGACAGGGGTGTCTCTCCTGTGGTGGTTACAGAGTGCTCATCTTCTAGAGGGCCGCAGATTCGGCATTCAGGATTGGATGCTGGTGACCACGGAGGCCAGCCTGAGAGGCTGGGGAGCAGTCACACAGGGAAAAAATTTCCAGGGAGTGTGATCAAGTCTGGAGATTTTTCTCCACATAAATATACTGGAGCTAAGGGCAATTTACAATGCTCTAAGCTTAGCAAGACCTCTGCTTCAAGGTCAGCCGGTATTGATCCAGTGGGACAACATCACGGCAGTCGCCCACGTAAACAGACAGGGCGGCACAAGAAGCAGGAGGGCAATGGCAGAAACTGCAAGGATTTTTCGCTGGGCGGAAAATCATGTGATAGCACTGTCAGCAGTGTTCATTCCGGGAGTGGACAACTGGGAAGCAGACTTCCTCAGCAGGCACAACCTCCACCCGGGAGAGTGGGGACTTCATCGGGAAGTCTTCCACATGATTGTGAACCGTTGGAAAAGACCAAAAGTGGACATGATGGCGTCCCGCCTGAACAAAAAACTGGACAAGTATTGCGCCAGGTCAAAAGACCCTCAGGCAATAGCTGTGGACGTTCTGGTAACACCGTGGGTGTACCAGTCGGTGTATGTCTTCCCTCCTCTGCTTCTCATACCCAAGGTATTGAGAATTATAAGACGTAGAGGAGTAAGAACTATACTCGTGGCTCCGGATTGGCCAAGAAGGACTTGGTACCCGGAACTTCAAGAGATGCTCACAGAGGACTCATGGCCTCTGCCGCTAAGAAGGGACTTGCTTCAGCAAGTACCATGTCTGTTCCAAGACTTACCGCGGCTGCGTTTGACGGCATGGCGGTTGAACGCCGGATCCTAAGGGAAAAAGGCATTCCGGAAGAGGTCATTCCTACCCTGGTCAAAGCCAGGAAGGAGGTGACCGCACAACATTATCACCACATGTGGCGAAAATATGTTGCGTGGTGTGAGGCCAGGAAGGCCCCATGAAGAAATTTCAACTCGGTCGTTTCCTGCATTTCCTGCAAACAGGAGTGTCTATGGGCCTCAAATTGGGGTCCATTAAGGTTCAAATTTCGGCCCTGTCGATTTTCTTCCAAAAAGAATTGGCTTCAGTTCCTGAAGTCCAGAAGTTTGTCAAGGGAGTACTGCATATACAACCCCCTTTTGTGCCTCCAGTGGCACTGTGGGATCTCAACGTAGTTCTGGGATTCCTAAAATCACATTGGTTTAAACCGCTCAAATCTGTGGATTTGAAATATCTCACAGGGAAAGTGACCATGCTGTTGGCCCTGGCCTCGGCCAGGCGAGTGTCAGAATTGGCGGCGTTTGTCTCAAAAAAGCCCATATCTGATTGTCCATTCGGACAGGGCAGAGCTGCGGACTCATCCCCAGTTTCTCCCTAAGGTGGTGTCAGTGTTTCACCCGAACCAGCTTATTGTGGTACCTGCGGCTACTAGGGACTTGGAGGACTCCAAGTTGCTAGATGTTGTCAGGGCCCTGAAAATATAGTTTCCAGGACGGCTGGAGTCAGGAAAACTGACTTGCTGTTATCCTGTATGCACCCAACTAACTGGGTGCTCTTGCTTCTAAGCAGACGATTGCTAGTTGGATGTGTAGTACAATTCAGCTTGCACATTCTGTGGCAGGCCTGCCACAGCCAAAATATGTAAATGCCCATTCCACAAGGAAGGTGGGCTCATCTTGGGCGGCTGCCCGAGGGGTCTCGGCTTTACAACTTTGCCGAGCTGATACTTGGTCAGGGGCACACCCTGACTGAGGAGGACCTGGAGTTCTCTCATTCGGTGCTGCAGAGTCATCCGCACTCTCCCGCCCGTTTGGGAGCTTTGGTATAATCCCCATGGTCCTGACGGAGTCCCCAGCATCCACTTAGGACGTCAGAGAAAATAAGAATTTACTTACCGATAATTCTATTTCTCGTAGTCCGTAGTGGATGCTGGGCGCCCATCCCAAGTGCGGATTGTCTGCAATACTTGTACATAGTTATTGTTACAAAAATCGGGTTATTATTGTTGTGAGCCATCTTTTCAGATGCTCCGCTGTTATCATGCTGTTAACTGGGTTCAGATCACAGGTTGTACAGTGTGATTGGTGTGGCTGGTATGAGTCTTACCCGGGATTCAAAATCCTTCCTTATTGTGTACGCTCGTCCGGGCACAGTATCCTAACTGAGGCTTGGAGGAGGGTCATAGGGGGAGGAGCCAGTGCACACCACCTGATCCTAAAGCTTTTACTTTTGTGCCCTGTCTCCTGCGGAGCCGCTAATCCCCATGGTCCTGACGGAGTCCCCAGCATCCACTACGGCCTACGAGAAATAGAATTATCGGTAAGTAAATTCTTATTTTTTCTTGCTTAAAAAATTTGTTATTGAAAAGAAAATAATTTCTATAAAGTGTAAGATGTATAAGCGACATAAAGAAATTAATTTCAGGACCAGTATAATTGGGGTTTCCCTCTATTAGTGTTCTAACAGCCTCCAGTCCCTGCTCATGCGATGTCATTAAGTTGTCTATAGGCTTCAGTTTTATAGTCAACTAAATCCTGTATCACTATGCCACCCCCCTTGTCGGCAGGGCGCACAGTGATATCTGGATAACTGGATAAATTTCTTAAAGCCAAACGCTCTTCTGAACTAATATTAGACCCCTTATTTGATATCTTATGCTCATCAATGTTGTCTATATGATCAGAGACTGTATTAGTGAATACCTTAATGGCTGGGTTAATGGAATAAGGGTCAAAGGTGGACTTGGATCTAATGGGACACTCATTAGTATTAGCAACGTCTGGTTTATTATTAAAAAATTCCTTTAACCGAAGCTGTCTGTTAAATCTACTGAGCTCAACCTTACTTTCAAATGCTCTATGGGGGTTGGTGGGCACTAAGTTTAAACCTTTAGATAACATTCTCATTTCAACATCAGTGAATGACCTAGAAGATAGGTTATAAACTATTTCTTGCTCTTTGTGCCTCTTCCTCCCTTCCCTTTGGCATTGCTTGCCACGTATGGTTCTACATCGACGGGCCCTTCTCGTTGGGCCCTTGTTTTGATACCCAAAGGGGCCTGCTGTGTTGGGGGGCGCTGACGTCCTGATGCCTGCTCCGCTTCACTATTTGAAGTGCCACTGGAAGTGTCACCCTCAAGCGGAAAGCGGCGACCCCGTCTGTGAGCCCTAGGGCGGTATGGATGATTTTTAGCCGTTGTATTATTGGCCCAAAAATAGACTCCATTTTCAGCATAGTCCTTGGCAACTGTAGAGAATTTTTTAGTCTTAAATTTAATCAGGTCAGTCTTGTATTTGTCCACTTGTTGAGTCAGTTTTGATAACCAGTCATTATCGGTATCCGCCCTGAGTATCGACATGGCTGTCGTCTCCAAGGTTTTAATCTTGTCCCGAACCAATTCCAGCTCTCTCGCAGCCTCCTCCACTACTAATAAAATAAGGTCAAAAGATGCCTTATTGAGGACAGCAGCCCATCTACGGCAAAACTCCGGGTTATATTTGCCGATGGTGGGGGTGTTGCGTATTCGGAAACCTCTAGGAAGCATTCTGTCTCTGTAGTAGTCCGATAGACAAACTCCGTGCAAGTAAAAGTCGGTTTCACGGTTTTTCAGTCTCAGTAACTGCAAATAGATTTGTTCCGTGTTGTCTGTGGCAGTAGTGGATGATAGCTTGTCCTTAAATAGGATTCTCTCTGCATCGATGTCCGACAATGCAAGTTGTTCACCCTGCGGCAGCAGAGTGCGTCGATATCCTGAAACATCCTCCAGAACTGTATCCATGATACCAATCTATTGTGCAAAGATTGGCAATAAGCAACCTTCCTGAAATTACGGAATGGTGGTTCAGATGAACGCTGGGTGCCCTAATGCAAAATGCTCCGTTACTGCGAACGTGCTTTGTAATACAAGTAGCAGGTATTCGGCACTCCCAGATAATTAGATCAACTTGCCCGGTGCCCTCCACAGCATGGCAGCAATGTAGGATGTACAAAGAGTCGGCACTCTCTGACTTTTTAATATACAAGAAAAGAGATGACCCCCTCTTGTTAGCTTGACGTTTCGGTTTTATTAACCGTCATCAGAAGATACAAAAGATACAACAAACAATCTTACCTTACTATAACATTGACACACCACGTGCAGCGTCCTCGGAGCCCCGGCAGACCCATATCCGGTTGCGTCATCACATGTAGACAGCACTGCCCACTTGATGACGTATACCCGGCTTTAAGTGCATACCCATCACCATGACAACACACAGCATTGGAGAAATGCAAATCAATAAAACTGCGGACTCTGTAAAACAAGATGGCCTTAACTTCCATGTCTCCTAGTGTGCCGGTATTTTACACCATACCGAAATTACATAAGGACCCAGTCCGTCCACCTGGTCGGCCTATAATTGCCGCTAGGGATTCATTATACTATCAAGTGTCAAAGTATATTGATCACTTTTTACAGCCAGTAATTCAATGTGAGGCCACATACCTGAAGGATACCACCACTTTTCTAAGTAAACTCAGACAAATTGATACGGATCCTGATACCTGTTGGCTTTGTACGGCAGATGTAATCAGCCTATACACCAGTATCCAGCATGAGCGGGGACTGGAGGCTGTTAGAACACTAATAGAGGGAAACCCCAATTATACTGGTCCTGAAATTAATTTCTTTATGTCGCTTATACATATTACACTTTATAGAAATTATTTTCTTTTCAATAACAAATTTTTTAAGCAAGAAAAAGGCTGTGCGATGGGGTCTTGTGCCGCACCGGCATACGCCAATTCTTTTATGTTTGGGGTAGAGAAGGCTCTTTTCTTTTCTAATAATCAGCAAATATCAGATATAGCAATGTACACCCGCTATATCGATGACGTCTTTATGCTGTGGACAGGTACATATGATGGTTTCATAGAGATGATGCAAAGGGTTAATCAGATAGATAAATCTATAAAATTTACCTTTGACATACAATCCACTAGCATACATTTCCTAGATGTCAAAATTACCAAATCACATGGTAAACTGATCACTTCAGTGTACAACAAGCCCACGGATGTGAACAGTCTGTTGCTATCCTCCAGTCATCATCCGAAATCGTTAAAAAACGGGTTACCATACTCGCAATATTTGAGGGTACACCGTATCTGTACTAACACAGATGATGAATTGGTACAAATGGATTTGATGACTAGAAGATTTCTTGAAAGGGGGTATAGCAACAAACTGTTACAAGATGCTAAAAAACGTGCTATGCTTGAACCTAAAATACCGGTTGATAACACCGGGGACAAAAATAAGAATTTACTTACCGATAATTCTATTTCTCGGAGTCCGTAGTGGATGCTGGGGTTCCTGAAAGGACCATGGGGAATAGCGGCTCCGCAGGAGACAGGGCACAAAAGTAAAGCTTTCCGATCAGGTGGTGTGCACTGGCTCCTCCCCCTATGACCCTCCTCCAAGCCAGTTAGGTACTGTGCCCGGACGAGCGTACACAATAAGGGAGGAATTTTGAATCCCGGGTAAGACTCATACCAGCCACACCAATCACACCGTACAACTTGTGATCTAAACCCAGTTAACAGTATGATAACAGCGGAGCCTCTGAAAAGATGGCTCACAACAATAATAACCCGATTTTTGTAACTATGTACAAGTATTGCAGATAATCCGCACTTGGGATGGGCGCCCAGCATCCACTACGGACTCCGAGAAATAGAATTATCGGTAAGTAAATTCTTATTTTCTCTATCGTCCTAGTGGATGCTGGGGTTCCTGAAAGGACCATGGGGATTATACCAAAGCTCCCAAACGGGCGGGAGAGTGCGGATGACTCTGCAGCACCGAATGAGAGAACTCCAGGTCCTCCTTAGCCAGGGTATCAAATTTGTAGAATTTAGCAAACGTGTTTGCCCCTGACCAAGTAGCTGCTCGGCAAAGTTGTAAAGCCGAGACCCCTCGGGCAGCCGCCCAAGATGAGCCCACCTTCCTTGTGAAATGGGCATTTACATATTTTGGCTGTGGCAGGCCTGCCACAGAATGTGCAAGCTGAATTGTATTACACATCCAACTAGCAATAGTCTGCTTAGAAGCAAGAGCACCCAGTTTGTTGGGTGCATACAGGATAACAGCAAGTCAGTTTTCCTGACTCCAGCCGTCCTGGAACATATTTTCAGGGCCCTGACAACATCTAGCAACTTGGAGTCCTCCAAGTCCCTAGTAGGTGCAAGGCACCACAATAAGCTGGTTCAGGTGAAACACTGACACCACCTTAGGGAGAGAACTGGGGACGAGTCCGCAGCTCTGCCCTGTCCGAATGGACAAACAGATATGGGCTTTTTTGAGAAAAAACCACCAATTTGACACTCGCCTGGTCCAGGCCAGGGCCAAGAGCATGGTCACTTTTCATGTGAGATGCTTCAAATCCACAGATTTGACTGGTTTTAAACCAATGTGATTTGAGGAATCCCAGAACTACGTTGAGATCCCACAGTGCCACTGGAGGCACAAAAGGGGGTTGTATATGCAATACTCCCTTGACAAACTTCTGGACTTCAGGAACTGAAGCCAATTCTTTCTGGAAGAAAATCGACAGGGCCGAAATTTGAACCTTAATGGACCCCAATTTGAGGCCCATAGACACTCCTGTTTGCAGGAAATGCAGGAAACGACCGAGTTGAAATTTCTTTGTGGGGCCTTCCTGGCCTCACACCACGCAACATATTTTCGCCACATGTGGTGATAATGTTGTGCGGTCACCTCCTTTCTGGTTTTGACCAGGGTAGGAATGACCTCTTCCGGAATGCCTTTTTCCCTTAGGATCCGGCTTTCCACCGCCATGCCGACAAACGCAGCTGCGGTAAGTCTTGGAACAGACATGGTACTTGCTGAAGCAAGTCCCTTCTTAGCGGCAGAGGCCATAAGACCTCTGTAAGCATCTCTTGAAGTTCCGGGTACCAAGTCCTTCTTGGCCAATCCGGAGCCATGAGTATAGTTCTTACTCCTCTACGTCTTATAATTCTCAGCACCTTAGGTATGAGAAGCAGAGGAGGGAACACATACACCGACTGGTACACCCACGGTGTTACCAGAACGTCCACAGCTATTGCCTGAGGGTCTCTTGACCTGGCGCAATACCTGTCCCGTTTTTTGTTCAGACGGGACGCCATCATGTCCACCTTTGGTATTTCCCAACGGTTTACAATCATGTGGAAAAAACTTCCCGATGAAGTTTCCACTCTCCCGGGTGGAGGTCGTGCCTGCTGAGGAAGTCTGCTTCCCAGTTTCCATTCCCGGGATGAAACACTGCTGACAGTGCTATCACATGATTTTCCGCCCAGCGAAAAGTCCTTGCAGTTTTTGCCATTGCCCTCCTGCTTCTTGTGTCGCCCTGTCTGTTTACGTGGGCGACTGCCGTGATGTTTTTCCCACTGGATCAATACCGGCTGACCTTGAAGCAGAGGTCTTGCTAAGCTTAGAGCATTATAAATTTACCCTTAGCTCCAGTATATTTATGTGGAGAAAAGTCTCCAGACTTGATCACACTCCCTGGAAATTTTTTCCTTGTGTGACTGCTCCCCAGCCTCTCGGGCTGGGCTCCGTGGTCACCAGCATCCAATCCTGAATGCCGAATCTGCGGCCCTCTAGAAGATGAGCACTCTATAACCACCACAGGAGAGACACCCTTGTCCTTGGATATAGGGTTATCCGCTGATGCATCTGAAGATGCGATCCGGACCATTTGTCCAGCAGATCCCACTGAAAAGTTCTTGCGTGAAATCTGCCGAATGGAATTGCTTCGTAGGAAGCCACCATTTTTACCAGGACCCTTGTGCAATGATGCACTGTTTTTAGGAGGTTCCTGACTAGCTCGGATAACTCCCTGGCTTTCTCTTCCGGGAGAAACACCTTTTTCTGGACTGTGTCCAGAATCATCCCTAGGCACAGCAGACGTGTCGTCGGGATCAGCTGCGATTTTGGAATATTTAGAATCCACCCGTGCTGTTGTAGCAGTATCCTAGATAGTGCTACTCCGACCTCCAACTGTTCCCTGGACTATGCCCTTATCAGGAGATCGTCCAAGTAAGGGATAATTAAGACGCCTTTTCTTCGAAGAAGAATCATCATTTCGGCCATTACCTTGGTAAAGACCCGGGGTGCCGTGGACAATCCAAACGGCAGCGTCTGAAACTGATAGTGACAGTTCTGCACCACGAACCTGAGGTACCCTTAGTGAGAAGGGCAAATTTGGGACATAGAGGTAAGCATCCCTGATGTCCCGGGACACTATATAGTCCCCTTCTTCCTGGTTCGTTATCACTGCTCTGAGTGACTCCATCTTGATTTGAACCTTTGTAAGTGTTCAAAAAATTTTTTAGAATAAGTCTCACCTAGCCTTCTGGCTTCAGTACCACAATATAGTGTGGAATAATACCCCTTTTCTTGTAGTAGGAGGGGTAATTTAATTATCACCTGCTGGGAATACAGCTTGTGAATTTTTTTTTTTTTTTTTCCCATACTGCCTCCTTGTCGGAGGGAGACCTTGGTAAAGCAGACTTCAGGAGCCTGCGAAGGGGAAACGTCTCGACATTCCAATCTGTACCCCTGGGATACTACTTGTAGGATCCAGGGGTCCTGTACGGTCTCAGCGCCATGCTGAGAACTTGTCAGAAGCGGTGGAACGCTTCTGTTCCTGGGAATGGGCTGCCTGCTGCAGTCTTCTTCCCTTTCCTCTATCCCTGGGCAGATATGATCTTATAGGGACGAAAGGACTGAGGCTGAAAAGACGGTGTCTTTTTCTGCAGAGATGTGACTTAGGGTAAAAACGGTGGATTTTCCAGCAGTTGCCGTGGCCACCAGGTCCGATGGACCGACCCCAAATAACTCCTCTTCCTTTATACGGCAATACACCTTTGTGCCGTTTGGAATCTGCATCACCTGACCACTGTCGTGTCCATAACATCTTCTGGCAGTTATGGACATCGCATTTACTCTTGATGCCAGAGTGCAAATATCCCTCTGTGCATCTCGCATATATAGAAATGCATCCTTTAAATGCTCTATAGTCAATAAAATACTGTCCCTGTCAAGGGTATCAATATTTTTAGTCAGGGAATCCGACCAAGCCACCCCAGCTCTGCACATCCAGGCTGAGGCGATCGCTGGTCGCAGTATAACACCAGTATGTGTGTATATACTTTTTATGATATTTTCCAGCCTCCTGTCAGCTGGTCCTTGAGGACGGCCCTATCTATAGACGGTACCGCCACTTGTTTTGATAAGCGTGTGAGCGCCTTATCCACCCTAAGGGGTGTTTCCCAACGCGCCCTAACTTCTGGCGGGAAAGGGTATACCGCCCATAATTTTCTATCGGGGGGAACCCACGCATCATCACACACTTTATTTAATTTATCTGATTCAGGAAAAACTATGGTAGTTTTTTCACATCCCACATAATACCCTCTTTTGTGGTACTTGTAGTATCAGAAATATGTAACACCTCCTTCATTGCCTTTAACGTGTGGCCCTAATAAGGAATACGTTTGTTTATTCACCGTCGACACTGGATTCAGTGTCCCTGTCTGTGTCTGTGTCGACCGACTAAAGTAAACGGGCGTTTTAAAAACCCCTGACGGTGTTTTTGAGACGTCTGGACCGGTACTAATTGTTTGTCGGCCGTCTCATGTCGTCAACCGACCTTGCAGCGTGTTGACATTATCACGTAATTCCCTAAATAAGCCATCCATTCCGGTGTCGACTCCCTAGAGAGTGACATCACCATTACAGGCAATTGCTCCGCCTCCTCACCAACATCGTCCTCCTACATGTCGACACACACGTACCGACACACAGCACACACACAGGGAATGCTCTGATAGAGGACAGGACCCACTAGCCCTTTGGAGAGACAGAGGGAGAGTTTGCCAGCACACACCAAAAACGCTATAATTATATAGGGACAACCTTATATAAGTGTTTTCCCTTATAGCATCTTTTTTATATATTTCTAACGCCAAATTAGTGCCCCCCCTCTCTGTTTTAACCCTGTTTCTGTAGTGCAGTGCAGGGGAGAGCCTGGGAGCCTTCCCTCCAGCCTTTCTGTGAGGGAAAATGGCGCTGTGTGCTGAGGAGATAGGCCCCGCCCCTTTTTCGGCGGCCTCGTCTCCCGCTCTTAACGGATTCTGGCAGGGGTTAAATATCTCCATATAGCCTCCGGAGGCTATATGTGAGGTATTTTTAGCCAAAATAGGTATTCATTTGCCTCCCAGGGCGCCCCCCTCCCAGCGCCCTGCACCCTCAGTGACTGCCGTGTGAAGTGTGCTGAGAGGAAAATGGCGCACAGCTGCAGTGCTGTGCGCTACCTTTAGAAGACTGAGGAGTCTTCTGCCGCCGATTCTGGACCTCTTCTTACTTCAGCATCTGCAAGGGGGCCGGCGGCAAGGCTCCGGTGACCATCCAGGCTGTACCTGTGATCGTCCCTCTGGAGCTGATGTCCAGTAGCCAAGAAGCCAATCCATCCTGCACGCAGGTGAGTTCACTTCTTCTCCCCTAAGTCCCTCGTTGCAGTGATCCTGTTGCCAGCAGGACTCACTGTAAAATAAAAAACCTAAGCTAAACTTTTCTAAGCAGCTCTTTAGGAGAGCCACCTAGATTGCACCCTTCTCGGCCGGGCACAAAAATCTAACTGGCTTGGAGGAGGGTCATAGGGGGAGGAGCCAGTGCACACCACCTGATCGGAAAGCTTTACTTTTGTGCCCTGTCTCCTGCGGAGCCGCTATTCCCCATGGTCCTTTCAGGAACCCCAGCATCCACTAGGACGATAGAGAAAGGGCAGTTGATAAATCTGTGATATATGTATCAAGTTACACCACTGCAAGTGAAAATCTCATCAAAACTGCTAAGAGAGTATGGCCGGTTATTCAGTCTGACCCGGACCTCTCGAGCATTAGAACAAGTAAAATATTGCCATGTTATAAAAGAGGCAGTAATATACGAGACTTGATAGTACATAATGATATTTCACGTTTAACAGCAGCAGATACCACCTTTTATCCCGCAAGCCAGGGAATTATAAGTGCACAGGTTGCACCACTTGTTTGTATCTCGAGACAGGGGATTATATTGTGCACCCCCACTCGGGACAAAAGATTAAGATCAGACAGGTGCTCACATGCACAAGTAAATTTGTCGTTTATTGCATCAAATGTCCTTGCGGATTGTATTACATTGGTAAGACATCCTGCCTTTTTAAGGAACGGATGTCACAACATAGAAGTGCCATTAAACAAATATTGGAGGGTAAAACCATAGAGCAGCCCGTTGCTAAACACTTCAAATCACATAATCATACATTGGCACTTTACGGTATAAGATGCTAGAGCAAGTGCAGGCATCTAAACGAGGTGGTGATAGACATAAAGTTTTATTGCAAAAAGAAGCCCGCTGGATACACCGACTAAACACGGTGGCTCCAAACGGTCTCAATGAGACGCTATCTTTATCATGTTTTTTATAAGGGGGAACTTTTCTAAGTGTTCTTCTTTAATATATAAGGGTGATTGCTTAGTCCGATTGTTTTACATGGATATCTCTTGGAATGTCTGCTGTACTCTTTGTTTTACAGAGTCTGCAGTTTTATTGATTTGCATTTCTCCAATGCTGTGTGTTGTCATGGTGATGGGTATGCACTTAGAGCCGGGTATACGTCATCAAGTGGGCAGTGCTGTCTACATGTGATGACGCAACCGGATATGGGTCTGCCGGGGCTCCGGGGACGCTGCACGTGGTGTGTCAATGTTATATTAAGGTAAGATTGTTTGTTGTATCTTTTGTATCTTCTGATGACGGTTAATAAAACCGAAACGTCAAGCTAACAAGAGGGGGTCATCTCTTTTCTTGTATACTAAAAAGTCTGAGAGTGCCGCCTATTTGTACATCCTATAAATATATATATATATATATATATATATTTTTTTTTTTATTTCATATATGCATACATACACACACACACATATATATATATATATATATATATATATATATATACATATTATATACCCATATACACATATCCAGATATATATATATCTATATCCTGATTCAGAGGTATAATAACTCCTAGCAGTCTGAAACTAATTGTGACCTCTCACAGGCTTAAAAGCCTGAGATGTCTGCTGCTTAACCGCAGCTTAGTTAATGGGGCTTATCTGCGGGCCTTTCTCCCTCCCTCTCCTCTGCAGCGTCGGACCACGGCAGCAATGAGAGCTGACCGCGGTCATCTAAGCGGCACTCACCCCCCCTTGAGCTCCATCGGAGCCGCGCTGCCAGGAGCTGAGGCGCTGATCGGCGAGAGCAGGGACCGGGAAGCGGCAGGTGTCGGAACGGCTCGGCGCTGTTCATACAGAGGTCGGGCTTCTCTCTCCTCCAGAGCCGCCTGTCAGTGAGCCGTGGGAGTGAGGAGGTGTGCGTGTGGGCGCCGGAGAGGCGGGGAGCGGCCCTGCGGCTTTAGTGCCGGAGACTGCTCGCTGGCTCCCCCTGCAAGCGTACAGTGGCGCCGTGTTAAGTGGCTGGCGCCGGGAGCGGGCTCTAGGGAGCGAACAATGGCCCTCATTCCGAGTTGTTCGCTCGCAAGGCGATTTTAGCAGAGTTACACACGCTAAGCCGCCGCCTACTGGGAGTGAATCTTAGCTTCTTAAAATTGCGAACGATGTATTCGCAATATTGCGATTACAAACTACTTAGCAGTTTCAGAGTAGCTTCAGACTTACTCGGCATCTGCGATCAGTTCAGTGCTTGTCGTTCCTGGTTTGACGTCACAAACACACCCAGCGTTCGCCCAGACACTCCTCCGTTTCTCCAGCCACTCCTGCGTTTTTTCCGGAAACGGTAGCGTTTTCATCCACACGCCCATAAAACGCTGTGTTTCCGCCCAGTAACACCCATTTCCTGTCAATCACATTACGTTCGCCGGAGCGAAGAAAAAGCCGTGAGTAAAAAAACTATCTTCATAGCAAAATTACTTGGCGCAGTCGCAGTGCGAACATTGCGCATGCGTACTAAGCAGAAAAACGCTGCGATGCGAAGAAAATTACCGAGCGAACGACTCGGAATGAGGGCCAATGATTGCATCTTTTAACAGTTAAACTAGCATGCATTAGTCTGCAATTTAGTTGGATCACCAGTTTCCTCCCAGATGGCAGAACAATATGAGTGACATAACACGTCTTACTGTACAAACAGTGAACAAAACCCAGTATTTGGCTGACCACAGCCATGATTCAGATTTGGTGCAGTCTTTAGGATAATATCATTATAAACAGTTATGATATAAATAATAGTAAAGTAAGAGAAGTGAGTGAGCGGTGGCAGTGAGAGCTGCCTAACTGCTCAGTACCTACACCACCCGTGGAGGCCATGACGGGGCTTCTCTGCTAAGCACCGTCCCGCTTCCATGTGCAGACGGAGGCTGCAGTCAGCTCTGCTGAAAAAATAAAAATATATTCTGCAGGTAGTCCGCACGGTGCTGAGAGGGTGCTCTTTTTAGAGAGGACCGACACACCAGTAGCTGCGTGTAGCAGCTTCCACTATCCTGGACCCACGCCTTTTGGAAGGGGGAAGGGATGTGGATAAAGTATAAAAAAGAAAAATCAAAAATAAAATAAAACCTTGAAGTTTTCTGTGGAACTGACATCCACTAGTACCTTCCCGACTGGAGGCACAGAAAAATACTGAAGTCTCTATGGGAGTATGGAGGGGGTAACCAGTTACTAATTTAAATATTTAAATGTGCCATTCCCGAACCATGGCCCTCATTCCGAGTTGATCGGTCGCAAGGCGAATTTAGCAGAGTTACACACGCTAAGCCGCCGCCTACTGGGAGTGAATCTTAGCTTCTTAAAATTGCGACCGATGTATTCGCAATATTGCGATTACTAACTACTTAGCAGTTTCAGAGTAGCTCCAGACTTACTCTGCCTGTGCGATCAGTTCAGTGCTTGTCGTTCCTGGTTGACGTCACAAACACACCCAGCGTTCGCCCAGGCACTCCCACCGTTTCTCCAGCCACTCCTGCGTTTTTTCCGGAAACGGTAGCGTTTTCAGCCACACGCCCCTGAAACGCCGTGTTTCCGCCCAGTAACACCCATTTCCTGTCAATCACATTACGTTCGCCGGAGCGATGAAAAAGCCGTGAGTAAAAATACTTTCTACATAGCAAAGTTACTTGGCGCAGTCGCAGTGCGAACATTGCGCATGCGTACTAAGCGGATTTTCATTGCGATGCGATGAAAAATACCGAGCGAACAACTCGGAATGAGGGCCCATATCCCAAGAGTACTCCAGTGACCCCTAGTGGATGAAAAAGAAACTATTTTTATTAGGCTATTACACTTGATGTGCAGATCACATGCTGTAATTCATATTCCCACCACTCCCCTTCCCTTAAATTATTTCCCACATCACCAGCAACCATATACCTCCCTGTAATAAATGTCTCTACTTCTAGGGCCTAATTCTGAGTCAGACGCAGTGGTGACTGTATCTGCTGTCACAGTAGCATCTGCAACTTTATGAAATGCTGCTACAATCCCTGCTCTGGTGTACATTCATGCTTCTGAATGTGCAAGGACTAAAGACCCTACATGCTAGACGATTCTGTGAAAGATATGGGAGACTCAGACGCATCGGAACGACAAATCGTCAAGCATGTACACATCTTCAGATCTCCCTACATGTAGCTCAATCTGAGGATATCGTCAATGACAGCATACTTCCAGATGTGGCCAATGACTATATCTTTTGCAAGATTGCAGTGTGTATGCACTATATTGTTTAAGGAAAATCGTTAATGACAATGCATCATTTGCAAGTCGTCTAATGTGTACCTAGTATAAGATGTCCACTGTCAGCATCCATGGACGCTGAAATACTGCTTAGTGCATCTTTAGATAACACTTGCACTAGCCCTATGGCAGATGTAGATTATATGTCTGAATATGGCATCCTATGTGAATGATTCTGCATCTATATATGCAACCACTATCAGCAACATGCCCGCGACACTTCCATAAGACACAAAATCCACGTACATCTGTTAAGCCACCCCATTTACATCACATTCACCACACAAGAAAGCCCCATACATTTCTGTATCTAACGTTGTACTGCAGTTCTGTACAAACAAAATCGTGACCATGCGCAGTGTGACTCTAAATTATGTGTATACAGAAAATATTGCTCCACTACGTCCTACATCGCCGCTATATCTATTTAGAACCGCAATCCTATATAATATAATCCTTTGGCTGCACCTTCGATTGGATTTAAATTATTGAAGTATTCTGTGTTGAGGGAACCTTAAGTATAGTACACTAGGTTAAGACATTCTAAACATCCGGTAAGGGTGAAAGTCAACAAATCATGCACATAAATCATGAATCTCAAATTATAAGGGTTAAATGCAGATTGTAGTGTGTGACTGCAGGTTGGCAAGGAGTTCACATGCTTTACAGTAATGCATTTGAGTAGTGTCAATGGCTCGCTAGAGTGACATCACAAGTTCATCACTGTGCACTTAATTAATCAGTATTTCATTGAGTGTGATATGTATAATTTTCAGATTTTTTCCTGTTCCTAAAGGCATCCTAAAATGAAACTTATACCAAAGAGAGATTGTATTAAACCGTATAACATACTTTAGGTACAAAAAAGGTGTTTTTTTTTTAGATATTCAAGGTCAATTGTCACATCATGTAACCTTGAAATGTAGAAGTAAATATTTAAATCTAAAACTATGGCCCCTTAGCTTCAAAACAAAATTAAAGTTCTACCACAATTACAAAGTTACGATTTTTGTTGTTGACCTTGCAAACATAAATTTTCATTTTTTTGTCATGTTTGCAACCCTGTTGCATGGGCACTATCACTAAGGGCTAAAATTTTACATATGAAAGTAACTTTATGTCGTTTAACATCCTACCAAATTTTCAAGAAAATCTGAGACAGTCGGGTTGAAAAGTTACTTTTTTTGTGATGATTTGGAATGGAATGACCCAGGTAATTTTCATTTTAGTAGAACTTTAATTGCTTAAAAACAATAGGCAAGTAGTACACAGCTTATGCGCAAACTAACAGAAGGCTTTAAGAGTTTTGATTACCTTATTGCCATCTATTGCTATCACTTCATGCTGAACAATGATTCTTGTAACTCCAGTACTGGAATTCTTGGACATGTGTAGAACAAGCAGACGTATGCTGACCAAAGCTTTGCGTGTCAGGTTATGATGCTCACTGGATGCTCCATATTCCCCTGGAACAAAGATTATTAATTACAATTAATAAAACTTCCTATCAGCGTAACCTAACCAATTAGTCCAGAGGAAAAAAACATATTACCTGCATTGCAAGAATGTGCAGGTAATAAGTATTTAATTTGAAAGATACGCAGCTTTGCAGAATATTATTGTAAGCACCGATACCAAAAGTATTACAGTTTAAGATAGATATCTGACTCTTGGCTTGATGCTTGTTTAAGTGAGGGAGTAGTCCTGGAGAGACTAAGCAACATAAAGATGAATAAATCACCAGGCCCAGATGGTTTTCATCCGAGGGTTATTATGGAGCCTAGGTCGCAGCTAGCAAAACCACTATACTTGATTTTCCATAGTTCAATTACATCAGGCATGGTACCAAAGGATTGGCGCATAGCTAAGGTAGTGCCTTTATTTAAAAAGGGAACTAAAAATAATCCTGGTAACTATAGACCAATAGTTTAACCTCTATAGTGGGTAAAATATTGGAAGGTATTTTGAGGGATAGCATAGAGGATTATCTGCAGGTTAATAAGATTATTAGCAAGTCAACATGGGTTTATAAGGGGCAGATCATGTCAAACTAACTTAATTAGCTTCTACAAGGAAGTGAGTGAGAATCTTGCCAAGGGAAAATCGGTGGATGTGGTGTATTCAGATTTTGCAAAAGCCTTCAATACAGTGCCTCACAGGAGACTGATCATCAAATTAAGGGAACTTGGCCAAAGATATACTATTTGTACATGGATAGGTAATTGGCTGGATAACAGAGTACAACAAGTAGTGGGTCCGTACTTGGCCCTCTACTATTCAATATATTTATCAATGATCTAGGAATAGGCCTAGAAAGCACAGTGTCAGTCTTTGCAGATGATACTAAACTGTGCAAGGTAATTATATCAGAAAGTGATGTGGAGTCTCTACAGAATGACTTATTTAAACTTGAAACCTGGGCGTCTAAATGGGGAATGAGGTTCAATATAGAAACATGCAAAGTTATGCATTTTGGGACAAAAAGCACACATGCATCCTACATTCTAAATGGGTAAAATATAGGGGTAACTGTGGTGGAAAAAGATTTGGGGGTGCTCATAGATAATACGCTTAATAACAGTACACAATGTCAAAATGCAGCAAAAAAGGCAAGCAAAGTGCTTGCGTGCATAAAACGGGTCATTGAGACAAGGGACGAGTATGTAATCCTGCCACTGTACAAATCATTGGTACGTCCACATCTTGAATATTGTGTTCAGTTTTGGGCATCATATTATAAAAAAAGATATTGGGGAATTAGAAAGACTTCAAAGGCGAGCTACTAAATTGATTAAAGGGGTAGAGACACTGGAGTATGAGGAAAGGCTTACTAGGTTAAATATGTATACACTAGAAAAGAGGCATCTAAGAGGAGACATTATTAATATCTTCAAATATGTAAAGGGTCATTACAAGGAGTTAGCTGGGGATTTGTTTATTAAAAGAACTCTGTATAGGACATGTGGGCACTCGCTGAGGCTAGAGGAGAGAAAATTCCATACACGTACAAATTCTTCAAGGTAATAATGATTTGGAACTCCCTGCCAGAGAAAGTAATAATGGCAGACTCTGTAAATGCATTTAAGAACGGACTGGACACATTTTTAACTGGAAAAAGTATACAGGGTTATAGCTTTTAACATAGTGACATTAATATCTGGGAGTGTTAACAATCATAGTTGTCAATTGGTACTAAACCATTACTTCAGCAGATGCATTATAATATGAACATCTTAACAGAGAATACAGGTTGAACCCGACGGGCACTTTGCCTCTTTTCAACCTCACTAACAATGTAACTAATATATATATATATATATATATATATATATATATACACATATATACACACACAGTACAATATGTATACACTATACAGGTAGGATACGGCCCTTCAAGGCTTAATAGATTACATGTCACACTCCAGAGCTCCATATTCTCCACTGTAAGTTAGGTTTCTTTTTTGTTTTCCCTTAAATGTTATATAGGTTGAGTATCCCTTATCCAAAATGCTTGGGACCAGAAGTATTTTGGATATCGGATTTTTCCGTATTTTGGAATAATCACATACCATAATGAGATATCATGGCGATGGGACCCAAGTCTAAGCACAGAATGCATTTATGTTTCATATACACCTTATACACACAGCCTGAAGGTCATTTTAGCTAATATTTTTGATAACTGTGCATTAAACAAAGTTTGTGTACATACACACAACTCATTTATATTTCATATACACCTTATACACACAGCCTGAAGGTAATTTAATACAATATTTTTAATAACTTTGCGTATTAAACACAGTTTGTATACATTGAGCCATCAGAAAAGAAAGGTTTCACTATCTCACTCTCTCAAAAAACTCTGTATTTCGGAATATTCAGAATTTCTGAATATTTGGATATGGGATACTCAACCTGTAATGATATTCTTATAACTTAAATGTCATTTTAATGTAGACCACTTCATGTACACACTTGGGACAGCACTAAATGTAATCACTACCCTATCCTCACAATAGTACATTGTACAGGTGGCCCCTCTCTACTGTATCATGAGTCCCAACATAGCAAATTGTAAGTGAAAAGAGCAGAGTGTTAACAAGTTCAACAACAGTTTAAGAATGAAAGAAAATTTCCTCTGCACTCAGAGAAATACCTATTATACCCTCTGGACTGTGCCAGCTTTTTCCTGATATCTGCCAGAAATACACTGGGAGGCTATATTATACCCCTTTCACATCTCCAATGCCGGATCCCACACGGGAATTGGAAACGGGTCCTTCCCTGGTGGGATCCGGCATTGGACGCTACCGCTGGCTTTCCTGACTCAGGAATATGCCCAGCAGGTTGCCATAGCAGCGGAGGGCGGAGCTGGGAGATGAGCTCATCTCCGTGCCACCTCTACCTGTTGTAATGAACCCGTTTACGCTGCCATTGACCCGGTATTCAACCCGCTTTATTCCCGGTTGAATTGCCGGGTCGGGCGACCCGGGATTTCAGCTATTGCGCTTTCACACTGCACGCTGACCCGGGTTATTTGTGTGGTGACACTGGACAAGAGACTCCTTAGTGCTGCACAGCACAGGAGATATACTCACCAGGGGTGTAGTATGTTATGCCATCGCTTGGGACCCCAGCGCCGGGATCCCGACTGCCGGCATGCAGGCAGCGGGGTGAGCGCAACAGAGCCCATTGCGGGCTCGCTACGTGCGCCATGATATTTATTCTCTCTCTAGGGGTGTCGTGGACACCCTAAAAGGGAGAATAGTTGATGGTATACTGGCTGTTGGGATTCCGGCGTCGGTATGTTGAGCGCCGGGATCCCGAGAGCCGGCATATCAAATGCCTCCCCTCACCAGGTGGCAACAATGATGTTTGCTGAGCCTGGGACTGGTCCAGCTATCTGTGAGAGGGGTGCTGCAGTTTTAAGTAGGAAGCCCAAATTTATTGGATGACTACATATACAGCTGCCGGACCTGGGAACCTTTATTTTAAGCCAGATTCTCTGTTAATTAAACAGCTTCTTTTTGCTTGCTGGTCCGATGGTATATTTCTGGGACTTGTAGTTCCACACTGCAGATAATAACTTTCAGACTTCTTACATAAAGTATACTGGAACATTGAAAAGGACAATCCTGTGAGGTTATATTTTATTTAAATTTCAGCATGATGAACAATTTTTAAGGGCTATGTATGTAAAATTGTCATTTAAGATGGGGACATTTATCTCTACGACCAACACCGGGAAACCTGGTCAGTGACTAGGCAGATCTCTGTTTGATAATAATAGGGCCGTGAACAACTACTGTGTGATGGTTACTGGTCTGCATTCATCCTGAGGAAATAAAAGGTAATGGACAGAGCTGTAACTAGACAATTTGGTGCCCTGAGCCTGAAAGTAAATTTGTGCCCCAGCCCCCTCATATAAGGTGCGCGACAACAATGTAGGGGCATGGCTTCATGAAGAAGGAGGGTGGTTACAAAATAATCCAATTCAAATCACGCTGCATAGTAGTCTCAATTACTCAGATTACGCCACACAGTAGTATCACATATACATTACACCAGGTAGAGCCCCTTTTACACATTACGCCAGGCAGAGCCCCCTTTTACACATTATGCCAGGCAGAGCCCCCTTTGACTCATTACAACACGCAGAACCCCCTTTTACACAATACGCTGGGGTAGGGAGGGTTGTGTGTGTGTGTGCCAGGTTATACTTACGTTGCCCCAGAGCAACAGCTTCCTCCAGCCTCCTCCTGTACAAACACTGCAACTCTTCAGATGCTGCGGACACAGAAGAGGAAGCCGGGAGGGTCGGAAAATACCAAGGGATGGGAAGCTGCAGTGCTGCCTGGCTATATATGTGAGAAGTAGCCGGGTGCTGCAGCTACCTAGTGGTGTTTGGAGAAAGTAGAACACTGCATTCTAGCATAAAAACCTCATACCATCTGTGAAACACGGTGGTGGTGGTGATATCATGGTTTGGGCTTGTTTTGCTGCATCTGGCCGAGGACGACTTTCCATCATTGATGGGACAATAAATTCTGAATTATACCAGAATATTCTAAAGGAAAATGTCAGGACATCTGTCCATGAGCTCCATCTCAAGAGAACGTGGGTCATGCAGCAAGACAATGATCCAAAGCACACAAGCTATTTGACCTAAGATTTCCTGGCCTCTAAGTTGCAGCTATGGTGGCCGGCTTGTGTGATTCCAAGGGTCAAGCAGCCAGCTGATAGTGTTGAAGATGATCTGATACTGCATTTTAGGATGCAGCTCGGATCAGTAATGCATGCAGGAGTCGTGACGCCTCCTGCTGCATTACCATATTAGTGGTATCGCTGCTTCTGCTATGTAAGCAGCAGCAACAGTAACTCCAACCGCAACTGAATAATCCCCATTATATGCCACTTTTGCCCAATGAAGGAGTATAAGACTTACAACGCTATAGGCACCACCTTAGTGTCTGTATTGTATTTCATATGGGGTGTGATACGGGATGCTGGTGGTTACATGACTGACACCGGCATCCCGACCATAAAAATGCCAACAGGGGACTGGGTAATTCTTTTACCAGTATTTGCTGCCAGCGATTCACCAGTGACCCGATCTTAATGCACAATCACATCAGTATTTTTTCTTACTTTTTATTATTTTTAGTTTGTTTTACAGCTACTGTCACCAGCTACAATGAGCTGAAGGGAGTTAGCCCAGCTGCTTGGAAATGGAGGCACAAATCATAACATCAGTGAGATATGGCTAAGATCAGGACGCTGCAGACCATCCAATAGTGGACCATCATCAGGAAGAGGAACAACTGCCCCATCATCTGGAAGAGGAAGAGCTGGACCATCATCAGCAGAAAGAAAAGAGCCCAGTGCCACTGAAAACCGGGCAGATGCACGAAGTGCTGCACTCCTGAGGTTGAAGAACATCCTGAGGCCCATTCTGCCCACAAACAGCAGACGCACTGTTGCAGAAGGAGAGGAGGTAGAGTACTGTACCATCTGCTTGTCTAACATTGAAGTTGGAATGGAAATGGATGTATCATCCTGCCACCACTTCCATGTCCCTTGCCTGACACAATGGCTACAGATGAACAGCGTTTGTCCTGTGTGCCGCACAAGCTGCTACGACCTGGACATTTTTCCCATTTTATCTGAAGGACACCAAACAAAAGCAGAAGCAGAGGACTCAAGCTAAACATCAAAACTGTATAGCTGTAAGCTTGTTCCTTTTTATTATCTGTCTTTTAAGATCAATAATTTTTTGTTAATTTTATATATTTGTGTGTGTATGTTTGTATGTATGTATGTGGGTGCGTGTGTGTCTATATATGTGTATAATCTATATAAGATCCAGTTTCAAACATGTTTGCATTCTGAATATTCTAAAGAACATAATTGATAAAAAAATGTTTACATAAATCTGTAAATTTACACTTACAGAACATACAGTACAACACTACAGTCACTGTTTTCTCTCTTCTCTGAGGTGACACACTCATCAGAACTGGCAAGATTATAGATTATAGCCGACACTTTTTGTACAGGCCCTTTGTGGGACTACACAAAGGGCCTGATTCATCTTTGTAAGTAAAGCAAAAAAGCAAGCAACTGGGCTAAACCATGTTGCATTGCAGGTGGGGCAGATGTAATACGTTCAGACAGATTTAGATTTGGGTGGGATGTTTTCAAACTGAAATCTAAATTGCAGTATAAAAATAAAGCTAACATTTGTGGGTTACATGCAAAAGCAACTAGTATTTACCCTGCACAGAAAAAATATAACCCATTATAACTACAGAAAGCAAAGCTGGGGATTAGGGCTACTGGCGACACCCCAGAAAAAAACAACAAAAAAAAAACGAAATTAGGCAGCCACTTCATGGGTGTGTTGGAAGAGCTGCTAAACTGCTAATTACTTTTTGAAATGTTGACAGTTACATCCAACTCATTGATAACTGAAAATTTCAACTAGTTAGAATTCTATAGCTTTCTATGTAATGGCAGATAGCTCTGCAATGCCACATGCAGTGGGTATGAAAGCATCTTGAAATGTAATAAAGGAAAGTGTGACTGAAAAACAAAGCGCTCTAAGGTTAAGTTCATGAATGTTGTATATGTATTAGGAACGGAAGGGGTGTAGGAAGGCGACAGGGGTGGCCAAGAGATGCTGGACTTCAAAAAGGGGGTAAGCTACAAGTGGTGCTAACAGTGCCCCCTATCCTGCAGCACTTTGTGCAGTGGCACACTCTGCACACACCTAGTTACGGCCCTGGTAGTGGACAAAACCCGAGTCCTTCACCAACACAGCTTCTTTGTCACTATATGTATATATAAATATAAAATTTTGCATTTGTTTTTTTACAATTGATATTAAATGCTTCTTCTTATTATTAAGAACATGTCTTGACACTTACTGCCCTACCAGTGTTATATAACCTTCTATAATATATCTTTTATTAGCGCAGGTCTACACATTTTTGTCTTTTCTAAGACCAGCTTATGGGGAAAAAAATCTATAAAACATGTATACACATTAGGCGCGAATTGCAAAAATAACCCCTCGAAAATTATTTTTCAGCTCTTTTGTTAAGTAAACTCCCAATATGTATACATGTCTACTCCCAAACACCCACCGCTGTTAATGACTGTTGCTTCTTTTTACCGTGACAGGCGACCAAAACTTTAATAGGGGAAGGTGTATCAGTGACATAGTTGTGTTTAGGAGATAATGGGTGGGTGTGAAGTATTTCAGACATAAAGCCTTATTCAGAAGTGGCCACTAATGCATGAGCGGCTGTGACTTTTTGCCTAGTCACATCGGCAATAATATACAGATGCTAGTTTCAGCTTCCACTTGTGTACTAGTGTGTGCAAGTCCTGAGACTCCCACTTTCAATGCCCGTGGGCAGAGCAGGTTCTGAACACGCCACTATCTGCACTTGCAGCAGCCTATGGCAGACGCAGTGGCTCCTTCTGAAATTCCTGTAAACATGGCTGCAGCTCTGTGTGTGGGAACGCAGCCGCAATCACCGACATGTCCATAACACGCCAATGAGACTGCCTTTTTTTGGGTTCACTTCAGGCCACCTCCTAGTCACCGTTTAAGAATGCAAATAGGTTTTGCGGTGCCAGTTCTAACGCCAGCAACTCAGTACGCAACAGTGGTCTCTGCCTACACTTATGGGAACACATGCACCATAGGGTTTGTCAGTAGTATTCATGCATGCGTTATAAAAATAATCACTCAACTGCGTAACCATCAGCATTGCGCCCGCCTCTGAATCAGGCACACATCAATCAATGTCAGATTCTGACAGCAATATTTCACATGCAACTCCTATGCACATGACAATATTTGGGTATGTTTTGTATTGATAATTTTTTTTCCAAGCATGCAGCACTCAAAGGGTAATACAATTACCAGCTTTAGTTTTATTCAACAGTTTAAGGGGGGTATTTCAATTCAGTGTGATGCCCAGCTGAATATGTTATTGCTTATTACAGTAGGCAGACTTTTCAGGTGCCTGAACACTTCTGTGAAGGGGTGTGAGTAAAAATGCTGGTCACTGAGTAACTTTTCCAGAAGCACTCTGAAGTGAATTCCACCCTAAATTTATTAATCCAGATAAGAGGTCACCTTTAAACTTTATGCCAACCATCAGTAGGCACAAATCTCTTTAAGCTAGGTCACCATTTTGCCCCAGGCATACCACAACTAGTAACAGAAGCAGGTTTCTCTTTACCTGTTTACTTTGGCTAAAACACAGAGCATGGGTCATATATTCTCAACAATACAGAGAGGCCCTAGCTAAATTGGTTTTTGCACCTAGTCTCAGTAGATACACTAAATGAGATGTCAACACAAATATAGCTATGGTCATGGAATATACTTTGTCCTTACCAAACAGCAATGCTCAACAACTATAAGGATCTTTCTACTGGCATTAAAAAAAACAGGATTCCCCATAATGTATCTGCGTGTTTATTCTCATCAGAAATATACTGCATCTAATATACTAATATGGAAGTAAATGTTTACATGTCTCTAATACTGTTTACTAATATAAATATATTACATATGTCCCACAAAATACAACATGCAAACACTTTTTATATGATGCTAACCACTTACCTAAGTCCATTTTACAGGTTATTCTTGAAACTCCCCTGTTTGCAGGGAATCCATTTAGATGGACTTGTCCCCTACTATAGCTGATGTTAAAACTGACCTTAAAAGGTAGGAACAAGACAAATCAGACAAAAGCATCAATGAATAAAACAAAGTTCATGTTTTCCATTACAACTATTTAATCAACACTGGATGTACTGTACCAAATTTGTCAGGCTTTTGTGGTGCAATAATCTTAACGTTGTACTAAGAAAGGAAAGCTCGGATAGCAGGATTTGGAGGAATACTAAGAAATATTTAAACAAGATTCTGGTTTTGAGAAAAAAATAAGAATTTACTTACCGATAATTCTATTTCTCGTAGTCCGTAGTGGATGCTGGGGACTCCGTAAGGACCATGGGGAATAGCGGCTCCGCAGGAGACTGGGCACATCTAAAGAAAGCTTTAGGATCACCTGGTGTGCACTGGCTCCTCCCCCTATGACCCTCCTCCAAGCCTCAGTTAGGATACTGTGCCCGGACGAGCGTACACAATAAGGAAGGATTTTGAATCCCGGGTAAGACTCATACCAGCCACACCAATCACACTGTACAACTTGTGATCTGAACCCAGTTAACAGCATGATAATAGAGGAGCCTCTAGAAAAGATGGCTCACTACAACAATAACCCGAATTTTTTGGTAACAATAATTATGTACCAGTATTGCAGACAATCCGCACTTGGGATGGGCGCCCAGCATCCACTACGGACTACGAGAAATAGAATTATCGGTAAGTAAATTCTTATTTTCTCTGACGTCCTAGTGGATGCTGGGGACTCCGTAAGGACCATGGGGATTATACCAAAGCTCCCAAACGGGCGGGAGAGTGCGGATGACTCTGCAGCACCAAATGAGAGAACTCCAGGTCCTCTTTAGCCAGGGTATCAAATTTGTAGAATTTTACAAACGTATTTGCTCCTGACCAAGTAACTGCTCGGCAAAGTTGTAAAGCCGAGACCCCTCGGGCAGCTGCCCAAGATGAGCCCACCTTCCTTGTGGAGTGGGCATTTTAAGATTTTTGGCTGTGGCAGGCCTGCCACAGAATGTGCAAGCTGAATTGTACTACAAATCCAACGAGCAATCGTCTGCTTAGAAGCAGGAGCTCCCAGTTTGTTGGGTGCATACAGGATAAACAGCGAGTCAGATTTTCTGACTCCAGCCGTCCTGGAAACATGTATTTTCAGGGTCCTGACCACGTCAAGCAACTTGGAATCCTCCAAGTCCTTAGTAGCCGCAGGCACCACAATAGGTTGGTTCATGTGAAATGCAGAAACCACCTTAGGTAGAAAATTTGAGGACGAGTCCTCAATTCTGCCCTTTCAGAATGAAATATTAAGTAAGGGCTTTTATATGATAAAGCCGCCAATTCTGACACACGCCTGGCTGAAACCAGGGCTAACTCGTCACTTCCATGTGAGATATTTTAAGTATACAGTGGTGAGTGGTTCAAACCAATGTGACTTTAGGAAACTCAACACAACATTGAGATCCCCAAGGTGCCACTGGAGGCACAAAAGGAGACTGTATATGCAGCACCCCTTTTACAAATGTCTGAACTTCAGGCACTGAAGCCAGTTCTTTTTGGAAGAAAATCGACAGGGCCGAAATTTGAACCTTAATGGACCCTAATTTTAGGCCCATAGACAGTCCTGTTTGCAGGAAATGGAGGAAACGACCCAGTTGAAATTCCTCTGTAGGGGCCTTCTTGGCCTCACCCCACGCAACATATTTTCGCCAAATGCGGTGATAATGTTTTGCGGTTACGTCTTTCCTGGCCTTGACCAGGGTAGGGATCTTCAGGATCCGGCATTCAACCGCCATGCCGTCAAACGCAGCCGCGGTAAGCCTTGGAACAGACAAGGCCCTTGCTGGAGCAGGTCCTTTCTTAGAGGTAGAGGCCACGGTTCGTCCGTGAGCATCTCTTGAAGTTCCGGATACCAAGTCCTTCTTGGCCAATCCGGAACCACGAGTATAGTTCTTACTCCTCTCCTTCTTATGATTCTCAGTACTTTTGGTATGAGGGGCAGAGGAGGGAACACATACACTGACTGGTACACCCACGGTGTTACCAGAGCGTCCACCGTTATTGCCTGAGGGTCCCTTGACCTGGCGCAATATCTGTCTAGTTTTTTGTTTAGACGGGACGCCATTATGTCCACCTTTTGTTTTTCCCAACGTTTACAATCAGGTGGAAGACTTCTGGGTGAAGTCCCCACTCTCCCGGGTGAATGTCGTGTCTGCTGAGGAAGTCTGCTTCCCAGTTGTCCACTCCCGGAATGAACACTGCTGACAGTGCTATCACATGATTTTCCGCCCAGCTAAAATCCTTGCAGCTTCTGCCATTGCCCTCCTGCTTCTCGTGCCGCCCTGTCTGTTTACGTGGGCGACTGACGTGATGTTGTCCGATTGGATCAATACCGCCTGACCCTGAAGCAGGGGTTTCGCTTGACTTAGGGCATTGTAAATGGCCCTTAGTTCCAGAATGTTTATATGAAGAGATGTCTCCAGGCTTGACCATAAGCCCTGGAAATTCCTTCCCTGTGTGACTGCTCCCCAGCCTCGCAGGCTGGCATCCGTGGCCACCAGGACCCAGTCCCGAATGCCGAATCTGCGGCCCTCTAGAAGATGAGCACTCTGCAACCACCACAGGAGGGATACCCTTGTCCCTGGTGACAGGGTTATCCGCTGAAGCATCTGAAGATGCGACCCGGACCATTTGTCCAGAAGGTTCCACTGTGCGTGGAATCTGCCGAATGGGATTGCTTCGTAGGAAGCCACCATTTTTACCCAGAACCCTTGTGCATTGATGCACTGAGACTTGGTTCGGTTTTAGGAGGTTCCTGACTAGCTCGGATAACTCCCTGGCTTTCTCCTCCGGGAAAAGCACCTTCTTTCTGGACTATGTCCAGAATCATCCCTAGGAACAGAAGACAAGTCGTCGGAATCAGCTGCGATTTTGGAATATTGAAAATCCAATCGTGCTGCCGCAACACTACCTGATATAGTGCTACACCGATCTCCAACTGTTCCCTGGATCTTACCCTTATCAGGGAATCGTCCAAGTAAAGGATAACTAAAATTCCCTTCCTTCGAAGGAATAGCATCATTTCGGTCATTACTTCAGTAAAGACCCGGGGTGCCGTGGACCACCCCTACGGCAGCGACCGAACTGATACAGTTCTGTACCATAACCTGAAATACCCTTGGTGAGAAGGGTAAATTTTGACATGAAGGTAAGCATCCTTGATGTCCCGAGACATCATGTAGTCCCCTTCTTCCAGGTTTGCAATCACTGCTCTGAGTGACTCAATTTTGAATTTGAACCTCTGTATGCAAGTGTTCAAAGATTTTAGATTTTAAAATCGGTCTCACCGAGCCGTCTGGCTTCGGTACCACAATAGTGTGGAATAATACCCCGTTCCCTGTTGCAGGAGGGGTACCTTGATTATCACCTGCTGGGAATACAGCTTGTGAATGGCTTCCAAAACTGCCTCCCTGTCAGCGGGAGACGTCGGTAAAACAGACTTTTGGAAACGGCGAGGGGAATACGTCTCGAATTCCAATTTGTACCCCTGAAATATTATCTGAAGGATCCAGGGGTCTACTTGCGAGTGAGCCCACTGCGCACTGAAATTCATTGAGAACGGGACCCCACCGTGCCTGAACTTGTAAAGCCCTAGCGTCATACTGAGGGCTTGGCAGAGGCGGAAAAGGGTTTCTGTTCCTTTGAACTGGCTGATCTCTGCAGCCATTTTCCCCTCCCTCTGTCACGAGCAGAAAAGAGGAACCCTTTTGTCCGCTTGCCAACCAGGACTGCGCCTGATAATACGGCGTCTTATTTTGAGAGGCGACCTGGGGTACATCCCCTCTTTTAAGGCAATACTTCCAAATGCCGTTTGGAATCCGCATCACCTGACCACTTTACTGGAATAATTGGACAACGCACTTATACTTGATGCCAGTCGGCAAATATTCCGCTGTGCATCATGCATATATAGAAATGCATCTTTTAATTGCTCTATAGGCAATAATATACTGTCCTTATCTAGGATATCATATTTCCAGTCAGGGAATCCGACCACGCCAACCCAGCACTGCACATCCAGGCTGAGGCGATTGCTGGTCGCAGTATAACACCAGTATGTGTGTAAATACATTTTAGGATACGCTCCTGCTTTCTATCAGCAGGATCCTTAAGGGCGGCCATCTCAGGAGAGGGTAGAGCCCTTGTTTTTACAAGCGTGTGAGCGCTTTATCCACCCTAGGGGGTGTTTCCCAACGCACCCTAACCTCTGGCGGGAAAAGGTATACTGCCAATAACTTTTTAGAAATTATCAATTGTTATCGGGGGGAAACCCACGCATCATCACACACCTCATTTTATTTCTCAGATTCAGGAAAACTACAGGAAGTTTTTCCTCACCAAACATAATACCCCTTTTTTTGGTGGTATTCATATTATCAGAAAAGTGTAAACTTTTTCCATTGCCTCAATCATGCAATGTGTGGCCCTATTGGAAATCACGGTTGTCTCTTCACCGTCGACACAGGAGTCAGTACCCTTGTCGGCGTCTGTATCTGAGGTAACGGGCGCTTTAGGGCCCCTGTATGAGACGTCTGGACATGCACAAGCTGAGTAGCCGGCTGTCTCATGTCAACCCCTGTCTTTTATACAAAGCTGACACTGTCACGCAATTTCAACAGTACATCCACTCAGGTGTCGACCCCCTAGGGGGTGACAACACTATTTCAGACACTCTACTCCGTCTCCTCATCATTTTTCTCCTCATACATGTCGACACCAACGTACCGACACACAGCACACACACAGGGAATGCTCTGATAGAGGACAGGACCCCACTAGCCCTTTGGGGAGACAGAGGGAGAGTTTGCCAGCACACACCAGAGCGCTATATATATATATATACAGGGATAACCTTATATAAGTGTTTTTCCCTTTATAGCTGCTGTATTGTTATATACTGCGCCTAATTTGTGCCCCCCTCTCTTTTTTAACCCCTTTCTGTAGTGTAGTGACTGCAGGGGAGAGCCAGGGAGCTTCCCTCCAACTGAGCTGTGAGGGAAAATGGCGCCAGTGTGCTGAGGAGATAGGCTCCGCCCCTTTCTCGGCGTCCTTATCATCCTTTTTCTGTATGTTTTGGCAGGGGTTAAATGCATCCATATAGCCCAGGAGTTATATGTGATGCATTTATTTTAGCCATATAAGGTTTTTTATCGATTTATTGCGTCTCAGGGCGCTGCCCCCCCCAGCGCCCTGCACCCTCAGTGACCGGAGTGTGAAGTGTGCTGAGAGCAATGGCGCACAGCTGCGGTGCTGTGCGCTACCTTATCTGAAGACAGGATCGTCTTCTGCCGCCGATTTTTCCGGACCTCTTCGCTCTTCTGGCTCTGTAAGGGGGACGGCGGCGCGGCTCCGGTGACCCATCCAGGCTGAACCTGTGATCGTCCCTCTGGAGCTAATGTCCAGTAGCCTAAGAAGCCCAATCCACTCTGCACGCAGGTGAGTTCGCTTCTTCTCCCCTTAGTCCCTCGATGCAGTGAGCCTGTTGCCAGCAGGTCTCACTGAAATTATAAACCTAAACTAAAACTTTCACAAAGAGCTCAGGAGAGCCCCTAGTGTGCACCCTTCTCGTCGGGCACAGAAATCTAACTGAGGCTTGGAGGAGGGTCATAGGGGGAGGAGCCAGTGCACACCAGGTGATCCTAAAGCTTTCTTTAGATGTGCCCAGTCTCCTGCGGAGCCGCTATTCCCCATGGTCCTTACGGAGTCCCCAGCATCCACTAGGACGTCAGAGAAATAAGATTTTACTCACCGGTAAATCTATTTCTCGTAGTCCGTAGTGGATGCTGGGGACTCCGTAAGGACCATGGGGAATAGCGGCTCCGCAGGAGACTGGGCACAGCTAAGAAAGATTTAGGACTACCTGGTGTGCACTGGCTCCTCCCACTATGACCCTCCTCCAGAGCTCAGTTAGGATACTGTGCCCGGAAGAGCTGACACAATAAGGAAGGATTTTGAATCCCGGGTAAGACTCATACCAGCCACACCAATCACACCGTATAACTCGTGATATGATACCCAGTTAACAGTATGAACATAACAGAGCCTCTCAACAGATGGCTCAACAATAACCCTTTTAGTTAACGATAACTATATACAAGTAATGCAGACAGTCCGCACTTGGGACGGGCGCACAGCATCCACTACGGACTACGAGAAATAGATTTACCGGTGAGTAAAATCTTATTTTCTCTGACGTCCTAGTGGATGCTGGGGACTCCGTAAGGACCATGGGGATTATACCAAAGCTCCCAAACGGGCGGGAGAGTGCGGATGACTCTGCAGCACCGAATGAGAGAACTCAAGGTCCTCCTCAGCCAGGGTATCAAATTTGTAGAAGTTTGCAAACGTGTTTGCCCCTGACCAAGTAGCAGCTCGGCAAAGTTGTAAAGCCGAGACCCCTCGGGCAGCCGCCCAAGAAGAGCCCACTTTCCTCGTGGAATGGGCTTTTACAGATTTAGGGTGCGGCAGTCCAGCCGCAGAATGTGCAAGTTGAATCGTGCTACAGATCCAGCGAGCAATCGTCTGCTTAGAAGCAGGAGCACCCAGCTTGTTGGGTGCATACAGGATAAATAGCGAGTCAGTCTTCCTGACTCCAGCTGTCCTGGAAACATATACTTTTCAGGGCCCTGACTACGTCCAGTAACTTGGAATCCTCCAAGTCCCAAGTAGCCACAGGCACCACAATAGGTTGGTTCACATGAAAAAACTGATACCACCTCAGGAAGGAATTGGGAACGAGTCCTCAATTTCGCCTTTCCCATATAAAATACAGATAAGGGCTTTTGTCAATTCTGATACACGCCTGGCCGACGCCAAGGCCCACAGAATGACCACTTTCCACGTGAGGTATTATAGCTCCACGGATTTAAGTGGCTCAACCCAATGCGACTTCAGGAAATCCAACACCACGTTGAGATCCCACGGTGCCACTGGAGGCCCAAACGGGGGCTGACTATGCAGCCCTCCCTTAACAAAAGTCTGAACTTCAGGCAGTGAAGCCAGTTCCATTTTGGAAGAAAATCGATAGAGCCGAAATCTGGACCTTAATGGAACCCAATTGTAGGCCCACAGTCACCTCTGACTGTAGGAAGTGCAGAAATCGACCTAGCTGAAATTTCTCCTTTGGGGCCTTCCTGGCCTCACAGTACGCAACATATTTCCTTCATATGCGGTGATAATGGTTAGCGTTCACTTCTTTCCTAGCTTTAAATAGCGTAGGGATAACTTCCTCCGGAATTCCCTTTTCCTTCAGGATCCGGCGTTCAACCGCCATGCCGTCCAACGCAGC
Source organism: Pseudophryne corroboree (assembly GCF_028390025.1). Taxonomy (NCBI): domain Eukaryota; kingdom Metazoa; phylum Chordata; class Amphibia; order Anura; family Myobatrachidae; genus Pseudophryne; species Pseudophryne corroboree. The sequence continues at coordinate 582,513,472 of NC_086447.1, read as the reverse complement.
CACGGTACGTCTTGGAACAGACAGGCCCCCTGCTGCAGCAGGTCCTGTATGAGCGGCAGAGGACATGGGTCCTCTGAGATAATTTCTTGGAGTTCTGGTTACCAAGCTCTTCTTGGCCCACCCGGAACAATGAGTATAGTTCTTACTCCTCTCCTTCTTATTATTCTCATTACCCTGGGTAAGAGAGGCAGAGAAGGGAACACATACACCGACTGGTACACCCACGGTGTTACCAGAGCGTCCACAGCTATCGCCTGAGGGTCCTTGACCTGGCGCAATATCTTTGTAACTTTTAGTTGAGGCGGGACGCCATCATGTCCACCTGTGGCCTTTCCCAACGGTGAACAGTCATTTGGAAGACTTCTGGATGAAGTCCCCACTCTCCCGGGTGGAGGTCGTGTCTTCTGAGAAAGTCTGCTTCTCAGTTGTCCACTCCGGGAATGAACACTGCTGACAGTGCTAACACATGATTTTCCGCCCATCGGAGAATCCTTGTGGCTTCTGCCATCGCCATCCTGCTTCTTGTGCCGCCCTGTCGTTTACATGAGCGACCGCCGTGATGTTGTCTGACTGGATCAGCACCGGCCGGTGTTGAAGCAGGGGTCTAGCCTGACTTAGGGCATTGTACATGGCCCTTAGTTCCAGAATATTTATGTGTAGGGAAGTCTCCTTACTTTTCCATAGCCTTGGAAGTTTCTTCCCTGTGTGACTGCCCCCCAGCCTCGAAGGCTGGCATCCGTGGTCACCAGGACCCAGTCCTGTATGCCGAATCTGCGGCCCCCCTAGAAGATGAGCACTCTGCAGCCACCACCACAGCAACACCCTGGCCCTTGGAGACAGGGTTATCCGCCGATGCATCTGAAGATGCGACCCGCACCACATGTCCAACAGATCCCACTGGAAAATCCTTGTATGGGACCTGGCGAATGGAATTTCTTCGTAAGAAGCTACCATCCTTCCCAGGGCTCGCGTGCATTGATGCACCGACACCTGTATACGTATTAGGAGGTCTCTGTCTAGAGACGACAACTCCTTGGACTTCTCCTCCGGGAGAAACCCTTTTTATCCTGTTCTGTGTCCAGAACCATACTCAGGAACAGTAGACGCATCGTAGGAACCAGCTGCGACTGTGGAACATTCAGAATCCAGCCGTGCTGTTGTAGCACTTCCCGAGATAGTGCTACTCCGCCGAACAACTGCTCCCTGGACCTCGCCTTTATAAGGAGATCGTCCAAGTACGGGATGATTATTTCGGCCATTACCTTGGTAAATACCTCGGTGCCGGGGACAAACCAACGGCAACGTCTGGAATTGGTAATGACAATCCTGTACCACAATTTTGAGGTACTCCTGGTGAAGAGGGTAAATAGGGACATGCAGGTAAGCATCCTTGATGTCCAGTGATACCATGAAATTCTCCAGGCTTGCAATAATCGCCCTGAGCGATTCCATTTCGAACTTGAACCTTCGTATATAAGTGTTCAAGGCTTTCAATTTTAGAATGGGTCTCACCGAACTGTCTGGTTTCGGTACCACAACATTTTGGAATAGTAACCCCGGCCTTGTTGAAGGAGGGGTACCTTGATTTCACCTGCTGGAAGTGCAGCTTGTGAATTGCCGCCAGTACTACCTTTCTCCGAGGGCAGCAGGCAAGGCTGAGGTGAGGTAACGGCGAGGGGGAGTCGCCTCGAACTCCAGCCTGTATCCCTGTGATACTATTTGCAGAACCTAGGGATCCACCTGTGGGCAAACCCACTGGTCCCTGAAGTTCCCGAGACGCGCCCCTACCGCACCTGTCTCCACCTGTGGAGCCCCAACGTCAAGCGGTGGACTCAGAGGAAGCGGGGGAAGATTTTTGATCCTGGGAACTGGCTGCTGGTGCAGCTTTTTCCTTCTTCCCTTGTCTCTGTGCAGAAAGGAAGCGCCTTTGACCCGCTTGCTTTTCTGAAGCCGAAAGGACTGTACCTGAAAATATGGTGCTTTCTTAGGCTGTGAGGAAACCTGGAGGTAAAAATTTTTTCTTTTCTTCCCAGCTGTTGCTGTGGATACGAGGTCCCAGAGACCATCCCCAAACCATTCCCCACCCTTATAAGGCAGAATCTCCATGTGCCTTTTATAGGCAGCATCACCTGTCCACTACCGGGTTTCTAATACCCTCCTGGCAGAATGGACATTGCATTAATTCTGGATGCCAGCAGGCAAATATCCCTCTGTGCATCCTTTATATATAAGACAACGTCTTTAATATGCTCTATGTTAGCCAACTATTATCCCTGTCTTAGAGTATTAATATTATCTGACAGGGTATCAGACCACGCTACAGCAGCACTATTTATGCTGAGGCAATTGCAGGTCTCGGTATATAACCTGAGTGTGTATATACAGACTTCAAGATAGCCTCCTGCTTTTTATCAGCAGGCTCCTTCAAGGTGGCCGTATCCTAAGACGGCAGTGCCACCTTTTTTGACAAACGTGTGAGCGCCTTATCCACCCTAAGGGATATCTCCCAACGTGACCTATCCTCTGGCGGGAAAGGGTACGCCATCAGTAACTTTTTAGAAATTACCAGTTTCTTATTGGGGGAACCCACGCTACTTTACACACTTCATTCATTCATCTGATGGGGGAACAAAACACTGGCTGCTTTTTCTCCCCAAAAATAAAACCCCTTTTATGTGGTACTTGGGTTCATGTCAGAAATGCGTAACACATTTTTCATTGCCGAGATCATGTAACGGATGTTCCTAGTGGATTGTGTATATGTCTCAACCTCGTCGACACTGGAGTCAGACTCCGTGTCGACATCTGTGTCTGCCATCTGAGGTAACGGGCGCTTTTTTGAGCCCCTGATGGCCTTTGAGACGCCTGGGCAGGCGCGGGCTGAGAAGCTGGCTGTCCCACAGCTGTTTTACGTCATCCAGCCTTGTAAGGAGTTGACATTGTCGGTTAATACCTTCCACCTATCCATCCACTCTGGTGTCGGCCCCACAGGGGACGACATCCCATTTATCGGCCTCTGCTCCACCTCCACGTAACCTTCCTCATCCCACATGTCGACACAGCCGTACCGACACACAGCACACACACAGGGAATGCTCTGACTGAGGACAGGATCCCACAAGGTCCTTTGGGGAGACAGAGAGAGAGTATGCCAGCACACTCCAGAGCGCTATATAATGCAGGGATTAACACTATAACTGAGTGATTTTTCCCCCAATAGCTGCTTGTATAAACAATATTGCGCCTAAATTTAGTGCCCCCCCTCTCTTTTTAACCCTTTGAGCCTGAAAACTACAGGGGAGAGCCTGGGGAGCTGTCTTCCAGCTGCACTGTGAAGAGAAAATGGCGCCAGTGTGCTGAGGGAGATAGCTCCGCCCCTTTTTCGCTGACTTTTCTCCCGCTTTTTTATGGATTCTGGCAGGGGTATTTATCACATATATAGCCTCTGGGGCTATATATTGTGATATATTTGCCAGCCAAGGTGTTTTTATTGCTGCTCAGGGCGCCCCCCCCCCCCCCCCCCCCCAGCGCCCTGCACCCTCAGTGATCGGAGTGTGAAGTGTGTATGAGGAGCAATGGCGCACAGCTGCAGTGCTGTGCGCTACCTTGGTGAAGACTGAGGTCTTCTGCCGCCGATTTTCCGGACTCTTCTTGCTTCTGGCTTTGTAAGGGGGCCGGCGGCGCGGCTCTGGGACCGAACATCAATGGCCGGTTCCATGCGGTCGATCCCTCTGGAGCTAATGGTGTCCAGTAGCCTAAGAAGCCCAAGCTACCACCAGTTAGGTAGGTTCGCTTCTTCTCCCCTTAGCCCCTCGCTGCAGTGAGTCTGTTGCCAGCAGATCTCACTGTAAAATAAAAAACCTAAAATATACTTTCTCTCTAGGAGCTCAGGAGAGCCCCTAGTGTGCATCCAGCTCAGCCGGGCACAGGATTCTAACAGAGGTCTGGAGGAGGGTCATAGTGGGAGGAGCCAGTGCACACCAGGTAGTCCTAAATCTTTCTTAGCTGTGCCCAGTCTCCTGCGGAGCCGCTATTCCCCATGGTCCTTACGGAGTCCCCAGCATCCACTAGGACGTCAGAGAAATGATTTGTGAATCCCTAGTAAATGGTGCACTAGAAGCAACCCGCGAACTGATTTACCACAGTTGAACCTCACCACAAGTTCAAATAATAATACAGATTTAGATGAAAATTTGTAGGACTCAAGATAGCAGGCGCTTATTCAAACAAGAAATGTATATACTCAATACGTCCCTGAGGTATGTAGATGGACTAATGGGGTCATTCCGAGTTGTTCGCTCGTTGCCGATTTTCGCTATACTGCGATTATCCGCTAACTGCGCATGCGCAAGGTTCGCAGAGAGCAAGCGCTTAGTTAATTTACACAAAAGTTAGGTATTTTACTCACGGCATAACAAAGCTTTTTCATCGCTGTGGTGATCGTAGTGTGATTAACAGGAAGTGGGTGTTTCTGGGCGGAAACTGGACGTTTTATGGGAGTGTGCGGAAAAACGCAGGCGTTCGAGTTCCAAAACGCGGGAGTGGCTGGAGAAACGGGGGAGTGGCTGGGCGAACGCTGGGTGTGTTTGTGACGTCAAACCAGGAACAAAAAGGACTGAGCTGGTCGCAATGGCTGAGTAAGTCTGGAGCTACTCAGAAACTGCTAAGAAATCTCTATTCGCAATTCTGCTAATCTTTCGTTCGCACTTCTGCTAAGCTAAGATACACTCCCAGAGGGCGGCGGCCTAGCGTGTGCAATGCTGCTAAAAGCAGCTAGCAAGCGAACAACTCGGAATGAGGGCCTAAATCTCCACACTGCAACGTGGACAACCTTCTTTCTTCTTTTACAGAATACTCTCCTCTCGGGCAGATGTTAGCATGAAAGAAAATAATGTATATATGTGTAATAAAGTTTTGATTATAAACAAGTCTCTCTTATTGCCGCACTCATTCATCCAGAGAAGATGATATTCGTCCACTGAAGAGGCGTACCCCAACTCACTTTCCAAGCGGTAGGTTTAAACCCATAAAGGTATCTTTTATCAACCACTGTGTCAGAACACATCGATTTGGTGATGAACCCCATTTGCCAGAAGAATAAGCGTACCTCACTCACACAAAAGAGGTTTGATAGAAGCACATAAAGGTTTCTTTTATACTTTAGTGGATGAATATAAGGCATCTGGGTTTCTTTCGAAGACTGAATGTGTAAGTTGTTATCATCATCTCATCCCCGTACACGGTTTATCCCAGAGAGGGCACCAAAAAGAATTTCAACCACGATAGGTCCACATAAAAAATATATATATATTAAAAAACGACCCACACATTTGGGGTATGGCACAAGACAACAAAACATAGGCTATAAAATGTGCAGAGTCTGTAAGATGATATAGCAGCATGACTCGTGCATCAAAACAAAATCTTGATAAAGGCCTATGACAGGCCGAAACATGTTGACCAGCTGAGAGTGTGAACCTTTCATTATACCATCTAGGTATGAACTGACATCTCCCTTTTAAAAAAACTTTTATTTCCTTGCAACATTGCATTGTTTATGCGATTGTAAATTTGGATTTTGTTTTGATGCACGAGTCATGCTGCTATAACCTCTTACGGACGGACTCTGCACATTTTATAGCCTATTTTTTGTTGTCTTGTGCCATACCCCAAATGTGTGGGGCGTTTTTTAATAAAGCTATATATTTTTTATGTGGACCTATCGTGGTTGAAATTCTGTTTGGTGCCCTCTCTGGGATAAACCATGTACGGGGATGAGATGATGATAACAACTTACACATTCAGTCTTCAAAAGAAACCCAGATGCGTTTGAACATAACCACTTTTCCTATGAGTAGGGTACGCCTTATATTCATCCACTAAAGTATAAAAGAAACCTTTATGTGCTTCTATCAAACCTCTTTTGTGTGAGTGAGGTACGCTTATTCTTCTGGCACAGGGGGTTCATCACCAAATCGATGTGTTCTGACACAGTGGTGGATAAAAGATACCTTTATGGGTTTAAACCTACCGCTTGTAGAGTGAGTTGGGGTACGCCTCTTCAGTGGACGATTATTGTCTTCTCTGGATGCGTGCGGCAATAAGAGAGACTTGTTTATAATCAAAACTTTATTACACATATATACATTATTTTCTTTCATGCTAACATCTGCCCGAGAGGAGAGTATTCTGTAAAAGAAGAAAGAAGGTTGTCCACGTTGCAGTGTGGAGATTTAGTCCATCTACATACCTCAGGGATGTATTGTTGAGTATATACATTTCTTGTTTGAATAAGCGCCTGCTATCTTGAGTCCTACAAATTTTCATCAAGATTCTGGTTTTACCATTAGGTTCTCTCAGCCAAACACATCCTGATTTTGTTATGAGTTTAATGGGGAAGCGGTTTAGATACTGCCGCACGGGATCCCTGCGATCACAATGCCGGCGCAGCAATCCTGCACAGCAGTACAATGCCGGCGCCTGAATACCGGCGAGACAGGCTATTCTCCCTCTGTGGGTGTCTTACTAGCGCTCGCGCCGCTGCTGGCATACTGGTGGCTGGGATGGCGCTGTCGGTATACTGATGGCAGGCATCCCGGCCATCGTTATTTCATACTGAACCCTTTAATGTTTAGGAGAAGCATTATACATTCCAACAGATTACTATCCTAATTTAACATGAACAAACATTTTGCTTAGTTGTAATATGCAAATGATAGTTCTGATTTAGTCCAATACAAACTGAATATTATATCTATATATCTATCTCTATATATCTCTCTATATCTATATATCTATATATCTATATATATAGATACACACACACACACACACACACACACACACACACACACACACACACACACACACACACACACACACACACAATGCCTTGCTAAAGTATTCACCCCCGTTTGCCTTTTTCATGTTTTGTTTCCTCACGGGAAAACTTCAGCGTGCATAACTATTCACTCTCCTAAAGTCAGTACTTTGTAGAGCCTCCTTTTGTGGCAATTACAGCTGCAAGTCGCTTTGGATAAGTTTCTATGAGCTTGCCACATCTTGCCACTGGGATTTTTGACCATTTCTCAAGGCAAAACTGCTCCAGCTACTTCATGTTGGATGGTTTCTGCTTGTGAACGGCAAACTTCAAGTCTGACCACAGATTCTCAATTGGATTGAGATCTGGGCTTTGACTAGGCCATTCCAACACGTTAAAATGTTTCCCTTTAAACCACTTGAGTGTTGCTGTAGCAGTATGCTTCAGGTCATTGTCCTGCAGGAAGGTGAATCTCCGTCCCGTCTCAAATAACAGGCAGACGGAAACAGGTTTTGCTCAAGAATATCCCTGTATTTAGCACCATCCATATTTCCCTTGACTCGAAACAGTTTCCCAGTCCCTGCTGCTGAAAAACATCCGCACAGCATGATGCTGCCACCACCATTTTTCACTGTGGGGATGGTGTTCTTGGGGTGATGGGATGTGTTGGGTTTGTGCCAGACTTAGCATTTTCCTTGGCGGCCATCTGACCAGAGCACCTTCCTCCATAAATTTGGCTTGTCATCCACATGCCTTTTGGCAAACTCAAAACGTGCCTTCTTATTTTTAACACTAAGTAATGGCTTTTTTTCTGGCCACTCTTCCATAAAGCCCAGCTCTATGGAGTTACGGCTTATTGTGGTCACATGCGCAGATACTCTAGTCTCTGCTGTGGAACTCTGCAGCTCCTTTAGGGTTACCTTTGGTCTCTGTGCTGCCTCTCTGATTAATGCCCTCCTTGCCCGGTCGTTTTGGTAGCCGGCCCTCTCTTGGCAGGTTTGTTGTGGTACCATGTTCTTTCCATTTGAAGATGATGGATTTGATGGTGCTCCGAGGGATCATCAAAGACCCTGACTTGTACTTCTCAATAACTTTGTCCCTGACTTGTTTGGAGAGCTCCTTGCTCTTCATGATATGATGCCTCTTGCTTAGTGGTGTTGCAGCCTCTGGGGCTTTTTAGAAAAGGAGTGTTTTTACTGACAGATCATGTGACACTTAGATTGCACACAGGTGGACTTCATTTCACTAATTATTTGACTTCTGAAGGTAATTGGTTGCACCAGAACTTTTGAGGGGCTTCATAGCAAAGGGGGTGAAAACATATGTACATGCCAATTTTAAAAACTGTTATTTATAAAAATTATTTTTTATATACATTTTTCTCATTTCACGTCACCAACTTAGACTATTTTGTGCATACCCATTACATAAAATTCAGATAAAAAAATAAATAAAAACAATTACAGGTTGTAATGTAACAAAACAGGTAAAAAGCCAAGGGGTGAATACTTTAGCAAGGCACTGTGTATATATATATATATATATATATATATATACACATACATATATATTTATAGTATAGGGATTTGGCAAACCTATAGATTTACGGCCTGATTCAGAGAAGTACATATAGTCAATACAGCATCCATAGTATGTACGCATGTGTTAGAAGTTTTAACAAGACATAGGCAAACAGACTGTATGTCCCAGAGATCTGATCAACCATGGCATAGAATGGCTGGAGTAAGACATGAATGAATCTTGCTAAAGGTGGGCATCCCTAAATATGGATCGCCCCGTCTGAAGGAAGAAGTAAGGTAGGTGGAACTTTGCATAGCAGACATTGCATCAAAAGTTGAAGTCTTATGTAAAATGTGCTTTATCTTGAACTTCAGATATCAAAATGTGTTATATATAATATGCACACATGTAATAGCACTGTTTTAAGGTGAATTTTGAATCCCTAGAAATGAACTTCTTTGTTGTTTAGGAATAGAACATTTTTGTTTACATACTTCTATGGGAGGAATTTACTTTTGCTGCATTATATTGTCATCTCGCATTGGGGATGCTCTATCACTTGAATTTATAACTCACCTGCTCTGTCACTTGGCCATCTTCATGCAAGGATGTCACATTGACACTTACAGTCTCCTAAAACACAAAAGTAACAATGTTGTTGAAATATATTATAGATATAGTATTTGTATCAGGATATTTCCATTTCACAGTACATGAGATATACAGTTGTGTTCATAAGTTTACATACCCTAGCAGAATTTGTGATTTTCTGGCCATTTGTCAGAGAATATGAATGATAACTCACAAACTTTTCTTTAACTCATGGTTAGTGGTTGGGTGAAGCCATTTATTGTCAAACAACTGTGTTTACTCTTTTTAAATCATTATGACAACAGAAACTACCCAAATGATCCTGATCAAAAGTTTACATACCCCAGTTCTTAATACCATGTATTGCCCCCTTTAACATCAATGACAGCTTGAAGTCTTTTGTGGTAGTTGTGGATGAGGCTCTTTATTTTCTCAGATGGTAATGCTGCCCATTTTTATTGGCAAAAAGCCTCCAGTTCCTGTAAATTCTTGGGCTCTTGCATGAACTGCACGTTTGAGATCTCCCCAGAGTGGCTCAATGATAGTGAGGTCAGGAGACTGAGATGGCCACTCCAGAACCTTCACTTTATTCTGCTGTAAACAATGACAGGTCGACTTGGCCTTGTGTTTTGGATCATTGTCATGTTGGAACGTCCAAGTACGTCCCATGTGCAGCTTCCGGGCTGATGAGTGCAAATTTTCCTCCAGTATATATATATTTTCATGAACAAGATCCGGCACTCCCAGATTACAGCAGGATACTGGCTCCGGTGCCCTCTTAAAGGGGTCAGCGCCCCCTCACATGTACCAAACAGCAGGAAGCGGCACTCAGAGACTTCATAAATCGTGCAAAAAACAGCAGCAAGGCTTTAATGAGACATCAACGTTTCGGGGTTTCTGATGAAGGGGGAAACCCGAAACGTTGATGTCTCATTAAAGCCTTGCTGCTGTTTTTTGCACGATTTATGAAGTCTCTGAGTGCCGCTTCCTGTTGTCTGGTATATATGTGTATATTATATATATATATATATATATATATAAAATAGAGAAAGGCGGCACTCCAGAGGCTTCACAATCGGTAAATATCACTACAAGTGTTTATTGTAACATGTCAAATATGTTACAATAAACACTTGTGGTGATATTTGTCAGCGTCCGGAGTCTTACCGGTACGCTGGGACCGTGGGGCTGGCTTCTCTGGCGGTGTGCGGGCAGCGGCGGAGGTGGGCTGCTGTGCCGGGTCTGTGGGCAGCAGTGGCAGCGGTGAGGGGATCCGCTTGTGGCGGCGGGACGCCGCTACAGCGGGTCGCTCTTGCTGACCCGTTGCTAGGAGACCAGAGGCAGTGAGCAATGTGGCTTTGCAGAAAGGTCTGCATTACTGGGCGCCGCCATTTGGAGACCAAGTTTTAAGCATAGTTCCTGTTTCTTCCAGCCAATCCAGGGGAAGCTCTCCCTATAAAAGGGGGCTGGTTTAGGACAGGGACGCCAGTGCTTCAAGTTACAACCCTGTTGTAGGTGCTTTAGCCTGTGCTCCCAGGATCCTTGTCGTATTCTGGTTACTCCTGATCCTGCTTGGTCGGTTCTCTGTTGCTGCTGCAGTCCTGCCGTTCCTAACCTGCTACTGCCTGTGGAAGCGCTCCTGGAAAACCCGGTCCAGTAAGACTCTTTGGGCACAGTCGGCCCCGGGTCTTCTGCCTCGTCTTTCAAGCCACACTCCACAGATCTACTTCACCAGCCATGTCTTTGTACCACCGACCACAACCTGCAGATTGTTATCTTCAGCCTCATCCTCCAAACCACAGTCCTCGTCTCCAGCCACGTCTTTAACTACCATCCACAGTTTCACAGTTCATCATCTACAGTCTCGTCTTTCAAATCACAGTCCACAGTTCTTTGCCTCCAGCCACATCTTTTAACCACTATCCACAGTTCCGCAGTTCATTATTCACAACCTCGTTTTTCAAGCCACAACCTGCAGTTCTTTACCTGCAACTACTTTCTTTAACCATCGTGCTCCAGCCACAGTTCTCTACCTCAGCCCTGTACATAATAAATACTATTCATTGACTCTCAACCCCGCCTACGGTCTTCATTGCTACGTGTCCTATGCGAAGGAACTATATCCAACCCCCTCATCTTGTTCACCCACAGCCAATAACCTCCTCGGGCAAGTCTCAGCTGCCGGATCCTCAAACTTTGCTAGACGTGACAATATTTACCGTCTGTGAAGCCTCTGGAGTGCCGCCTTCCTCCATTCACTGCATATTGAGGGGTGCAATCACCTTAAAGAGGGCATCGGAGCACAGACAGACCCAGGCGGGTCAAAGGAGTGCCGGGACATTTGGATCTGAATAATAAATAAAGATTAACAAGTGGGCGCAAAGGACCTACATAGAAAATGTCCTCAGGGTAAAAGATGTTCCAGAAGTATCACAAACTGGGTTCTTAAGCTGGTGGCGTTTTCTGCTTGCTGTGGATGTTGTTTGACTTCTGACTTCAAAGCCTGCTCCAAACTGGTGTGCTATCCGGAACCACCAGTGGTGTCCCAATACTATTCTGGGAGGGTAACGTGATGATGTTAGTAGCCTACACTCCAACCTGTACCATTTGATTGGTTACATGCATTTCCTTTTTATGTAAATTGTGAGTGTCCTGTGTCTATTAAAACGTATTGTCCCTTTAAATCTGATCTGCACCATGATCTATTCTTTTTTCTATTGAGATAAAGAAAATTACCACCTGACTGACTATATGGTGGATTGGGAATTTAAGAACACTGATTGTGACACTTCTGGAATATCTATATAAAGAAAATTACCACCTGATTGACTATATGGTGGTTTGGGAACTTAAGAACCCAGTTTGTGATACTTCTGGAACATCTTTTACCCTGAGGACATTTTCTATGTAGGTCCTTTGCACCCACTTATTAATCTTTATTTATTATTCTGCTTCTTTTGGAATTTTATGAGGATTCCTGTGTTTTTCAAGCAGGCTGCATTGGTTTAGGCAGCGCATCTGTTCAACACACCTGTTTTTTACGGGACGTTTGGATCTGATATATATATATATATATATATATATTATATATACATACATACATACACACGCGCATACAAGTATTCCTACATTATACAAAATCAAAATGATGCCGGCAATCACATATTGTAGAGCAGTAACGGAATTTGGAATGCAGTAAGTCCTCTGTAAGGAGAAACAATCCAAATATCCAGACTGTTTAAAAAAATAAAAAAAATAAAGGGCACTCCCCATTCTCCTCTTTAAAAGAGGATTTTGGTACTTACCTGGTAAATCCTTTTCTTTGAATCCATAGGGGTCACTGGAGTACTCTTGGGATATGGGATAGGAACATTTAAATATTTAAATTAGTAACACTCCACCCCCTCCATACTCCCAAGATACCTCAGTGTTTTTTTGCTGAGCCGAACAGGAGCGAAAGAGAGGATGAACTATGGAGAATTACATATAACATTATAACATAACGGACAAGGAAAAAGTTGACACGACAACAGATAACAATCACCATAACATTTAAACAAGCCGGTGATAAAGAGATACCATAAGATATACTGAACTTACCACAAGACAGGTGAAACTGCTCTGGGCGGGCGTCCAGTGACCCCTATGAATTTAAAGAAAAGGATTTACCTGGTAAGTACCAAAATCCTCTTTTCTTTTTCATCCACTAGGGCTCACTTGAGTACTCTTGGGACTTACCAAAGTTTCCCCCTTGGGCGGGAGAGCTGTTTGGCACCTGTAACACTAGACGGCCAAAGCTAGATGCTGTTGCCGCAAACGTATCAAACTTGTAAAAGTGCACAAACGTGTGCACTGATGACAGTTGTAGCCACATGCCAAAGTTGCGTCGTAGAGGCTCTATGACCTGCTGCCCATGACGTACCCACAGAACGAGTGGAATGTGAAACGGATGCAAGCGGTTGTAGACTAGCATGAAAGTAAGCTTGACAAATGGTCAGCTTAATTCATATAGCCAGGGTCTGTTTGGAAGCTGGCCAACCTATCTTGACTGCATCCTAGAGAACAATGTATCTGTTTTACATACTGTTGATGTTCGGGCTACATAAACATGAAGTGTGTGTACCACATCCCAAGTAGCTGGAGTTCCTGAACTTTCTGAAAAAACAGGAACTACGATTGGTTGATTGATGTGAAAAGAAGATACTACGTTCGGTAGAAAAGCGGGATTCGTCCGAAGTTCCACTCTGTCAACATGAAATACCAGATACGGTGGATTGCATGACAAGGCACCCAGTTCTGAAACACGCCTTGCCGTGGCTAAGGCTAGGAGAAACCCTGTTTTCCAAGTTAGAAACTTCCACATGTTGTAAGGTTAAAAAATTGAAGACTGGAAAAAAATAATAAATCTAAACTAAATTCAAGTCCCATTAAGCTGTAGGTGGTAAAAACGGAGGTTGAACTCTAAGGACACCCTGCAGGAACGTATGCACTGTTGGCAAAAGAGCCAAACGGCGCTGAAACAAAATTGACTAAGCAGAAACCTGCACTTTTAGTGTGGCTAAACATAGTCCTCCATCCAACCCCCGACTGTTAAAATAGCAAAAGACAGGATAACTTGAAAGATATAGGAAACTTCTGAGATTCATCCCAACAAATATAAGCTCGCCAAATGAGCGATAATGAGCTGGTGTAACTGGCTTCCTAGCACGTAACATGGTTGGTATAACCGACACTGGAGAGAGCATTTTCAACAGCCACCCCGTCAAACGCAGCCACGCTAAATCGGGGTAAAGAAACTAAGCGTTTGAGAAGGTCTGGACGTAGCCTGTGGAGATTCTAGAACCACACTCTCCGTGGCCAGTGAGGCGCCACTAGTATAACAGTAATGGACTCTCTTTTAATCTGCTTTAGCAACCGAGGAAGCAGCGGAAATGGTGGAAATAGATACACAAGACTGTATGGCCTCGCTATTGTGAAAGCATTCACTACCACTGCCTTTGGATCTCTTGTTCTGGACACATACTTGGGTGTCTGATGATTTTGACGAGATGGGATTAAATACACCTGTGGGTAACCCCACCGCTGGACTAACATCTGGGACACTTCTGGATGTAAAGTCCATTTTCCTGGATGAAAATACTGACGACTGACATAATCTGCTTGCCAGTTGTTCACTCCAGGAAAGAACACTGCCGATAATATCACTTGGTGATGCTTGACCCAATTGAGAATTCAAGCAACTTCTGGCATGGCTGGTTTGTTAATGTATGCGACTGCCGTTGCGTTGTCTGACGGTACCTGAACAGGCTGAGGACTGGAGTATGTGAACTGCCTGTTGCAGAGCATTGTAAACTGCCCTGAGTTCTAGGACATTTATTGATAGTAATCTTTCTCGGCCTGACCATAGACCCTGAAGCTGACAAAGTAGAACTACTGCTCCCCAACCTCTGAGACTTGTGTCCGTCGTCAGAAGTATCCAATACCAGACTCCGAACAGTCTCCCCGCGGTGAGATTTTTTATATGGAGCCACTAGAGTAGTGATACTCTGGCCCATGGAGACAACCGCACAATCTGCTGAATTTGTAGATGAGAGCCTGACCACTGTGCTAGAAGATCTAGCTGAAAAGGACGTGAGTGAAATCTTCCGACCTGGAGTGCTTTGAAAGATACCTCCGTCTTTCCTAGCAGTCGAATACACAAGAGCACTGAGACTATCCGTGGTTTGAGCACTAACTGTACCAGATGCTTTCTGTTCTAGCAGGTAAGTTCATTGATCCACCCTATGCAGAATCATTTATAGAAAATCGAATCCTTTGATACGGGACCAGGCTAGATGTTTTTTTGTTTTGTTTAAGTTGACATCTAACCGTGCTGAACTAGTACATTGTACATTAGTAAGTCATTCTGAAGGAACAATTGTTGAGACGAAGCCTTGATAAGAAGGTCGTCTAAGTACGGAATTATTATCACTTCCAGATACCTGAGATAAGCAATCATTACGGAAACCAGTTTTGTGAATACACAAGGCGCTGATGAGAGGCCAAACGGTAGTGCCTGAAATTGACAATGGTTTTGTTGTACTGCAAACCTGAAGTACACCTGTTGAGGTGGCTAAATTGGAATGTGTAAGTACGCATTCTTGAGATCCAGCAAAAACATGAATTTTTGTGGTTCTATACCTGCAATCACTGACCGCAGGGACTCTTGAATCTGTAGTAAGTGACGTACTGATTGAGCCCGTATAGGTTCAATATCGGTCTGACTGAGCCGTCCGGCTTAGCCCCTGACCTTGTCGGAGTACTAGTACCAGCATTAAAACTGCTGTCTACTAGAGACTGAATAGCGGTCTGCAAAACTGCCATCCTGTCCGCTGACATGGCCGACCTGTCTTGAAAAATAAGATTTTACTCACCGGTAAATCTATTTCTCGTAGTCCGTAGTGGATGCTGGGTACTCCGTAAGGACCATGGGGAATAGACGGGCTCCGCAGGAGACTGGTCACTTCTTTAAAGAAAAGATTAGGTACTACATCTGGTGTGCACTGGCTCCTCCCTCTATGCCCCTCCTCCAGACCTCAGTTAGGGAAACTGTGCCCGGAAGAGCTGACATTACAAGGAAAGGATTTGGAATCCAGGGTAAGACTCATACCAGCCACACCAATCACACCGTACAACTCGTGATAACTATACCCAGTTAACAGTATGAACAACAACTGAGCCTCATTAAACTGATGGCTCAGAACAAAAAACCCTATAGTTAAGCAATAACTATATACAAGTATTGCAGAATTCCGCACTTGGGACGGGCTCCCAGCATCCACTACGGACTACGAGAAAATAAGATTTTACTCACCGGTAAATCTATTTCTCGTAGTCCGTAGTGGATGCTGGGTACTCCGTAAGGACCATGGGGAATAGACGGGCTCCGCAGGAGACTGGGCACTTCTTTAAAGAAAAGATTAGGTACTACATCTGGTGTGCACTGGCTCCTCCCTCTATGCCCCTCCTCCAGACCTCAGTTAGGATACTGTGCCCGGAAGAGCTGACACAATAAGGAAGGATTTTGAATCCCGGGTAAGACTCATACCAGCCACACCAATCACACCGTATAACTCGTGATACTATACCCAGTTAACAGTATGAAATATAACTGAGCCTCTCAACAGATGGCTCAACAATAACCCTTTAGTTAGGCAATAACTATATACAAGTATTGCAGACAATCCGCACTTGGGATGGGCGCCCAGCATCCACTACGGACTACGAGAAATAGATTTACCGGTGAGTAAAATCTTATTTTCTCTGACGTCCTAGTGGATGCTGGGAACTCCGTAAGGACCATGGGGATTATACCAAAGCTCCCAAACGGGCGGGAGAGTGCGGATGACTCTGCAGCACCGAATGAGAGAACTCAAGGCCCTCCTCAGCCAGGGTATCAAATTTGTAGAATTTAGCAAACGTGTTTGCCCCTGACCAAGTTGCAGCTCGGCAAAGTTGTAAAGCCGAGACCCCTCGGGCAGCCGCCCAAGATGAGCCCACTTTCCTCGTGGAATGGGCTGTTACTGATTTAGGATGCGGCAATCCAGCCGCAGAATGCTCCAGCTGAATTGTGCTACAAATTCAGCGAGCAATAGTCTGCTTAGAAGCAGGAGCACCTATTTTGTTGGGTGCCTACAGGATAAAAAAAAAACGAGTCAGTTTTCCTGACTCCAGCCGTCCTGGAAATATAAATTTTTAAGGCCCTGACTACGTCCAGTAACTTGGAATCTTCCAAGTCCCTAGTAGCCGCAGGCACTACAAT